>NC_060139.1:659312190-659615220 GCF_021461385.2 Schistocerca piceifrons
CGATCATCACCAAACGACGCGCGCAAGAGATCTAGCAGTATGGAGTGGTTCTAATAAAACCCTATGTCATGCCAAGCATGTGTGTCAATTTTTACCTCTCTATCTACATTATTCCGTGGTTTATTAAGTTTTCAAGTTTATACTGACTTTTTGATCACCCGGTACATTGATGAGTCAAAACATCATGATTACCTCCTTAACAGGATGTTGGTCTACCTCTGAAATGCAATACAGCTGAGATTCTGCGTAGCACGGATTCAACCACGTCCTTTGTAGGTTTCCGGAAGTGTGTGGGGCCAGATGCCTATGCACAGGTCACGAACTCACTATAAATTACGCGTCGGCGGTTTGTGTGTGCGGAGACGGTGCCCGAAAGTGTTTAGAGATGTGTTTCATCGTGTTCAGTTCTGACGTATTTGGTGGCCGAGACATCAACATGAGTCCATTATTATGCTTCTCAAACCACTGTAGCATGATTCTGGTCTTGAGGCACGGGCAGATATACTGCTATAGGAGATGCCGTCGCTGTCGGGGAAGATCTAGAGCATGAAGGAATTCAGCAGGTCAGCAATAATGTTCACATAATCCACTGCCGTCAGGATGACTACGATTACTACCAGAGGTCTCATGGAAGTCCAGATGAATGTCTCTCCATATCAAAAAACTGTCCATAACGCCGTGTGTCCGAAGTGGTGCCTCGGCGTATTCGGACATGCCCGTCGAGTTGGTGTAACAACGTGTTTTTAATCCGACCAGGCAACACGTTTCCTTTGATTCCTCGCCAGTTGTCGACAATCTCGTGCCCATTGCCATCGTAATTGTCGATATCGATAGTCAACAGTTGCGGAAGCCCATGTTCAACTATGTGCGCTGAGCCGCGTATCCGAAACACTTGTTCCTGCACCAGTACTGTACTCTCTACTCCATCGTCAGATTCACTACTGATCTCCGCCTATCTTGCTTGATAGAGCTGGCAAACTTCCGACCTCCACTTTCTGTAATGAGTCGTGTTCGTCCAGTCCAGCACGTTGTTCGCTACTCGTGTTTTCATCGTACTTCAACCACTATTCACAGTTGCAGGCCGACAGCCAAACAGCTTAATAGTTTCTGAGATGCTCGTCCCTTATTAAATGAATTTCTACATCTACCCTGCTACAATAACTCCCTAACGTCTCTGGTCAGCTTTTATGCTTTCCTTGCCGCGGCACGTGCCTGCAGCGCCAGCAGGTGGCACTCCATCTCCATGGGCAGCGATCACAATGTTTTGTCTCATCATTGAACGCACATAAACAGAAGTACTACATCACCCTAGTAGGTGTGTTGTTATTGTGTCTGTTCCTGTACCAATCAGAATGTCACAAATGACTTTGTAAACATATGCACAGTACCACGAGCGGTACTCTTAACTACACCGATCAGTTCCATTCATTCCACCAGGAAGGAGGTACACGGCTCGTTTTGTCTGTAGTTCAATCATGCCTAGGCGGTCTATACCGCCGTTCGATCGGGTCCGCATTGTTACTTTGTGCCAGAAACGGCTCTCAGCAAGGGAAGTGTCCAGGCGTCTTGGAGTGAGCCAAAGCGATGTTGTTAGGACATGGAGGAGATGCGGAGAGACAGGAACTATCGATGACATGCCTCTCTCAGGCCGCCCAAAGGCTGCAGTGGATGACCGCTACCTAAGGATTATGGCTCGGAGGAGCCCTGACAGCAACGTCACCATGTTGAATAATGCTTTTCGTACAGCCACAGGACGTCGTGTTACGACTCAAACTGTGCGCAATAGGCTGCATGATGCGCCACTTCACTCACGACGTCTATGGCGAGGTCCATCTTTGCAAGCATGACACCGTGCAGCAAGGTACAGATGGACCCAACAACATGCAGAATGGACCGCTCAGTATTGGCATCACGTTCTCTTCACTGATGAGTGTCGTATATGCCTTCAACCAGACAATCGTCGGAGACGTGTTTGGAGGCAACCCGGTCAGACTGAACGCCTTAGATACACTGTCCAGCGTGTGCAGCAAGGTGGAGGTTCCCTGCTGTTTTTGGGTGGCATTATGTGGGGTCGACGTAAGCCGCTGGTGGTCATGGAAGGCGCCGTAACGGCTGTACGATACGTGAAAGCCATCCTCCGACCGATAGTGGAACCATGTCGACAGCATATTGGCGAGGCATTCGTCTTCATGGACGACAATTCGCGTCCCCACGTGCACATCTTGTGAATGAGTTTCTTCAAGATAACTACATCGCTCGACTAGAGTGGCTAGCATGTTATCGAGACATGAACCCTATCGACGCACCAACCACTCTGAGGGATCTATGCCGAATCGCAGTTGAGGGGTGGGTCAATCTGGATCAACAGTGCCTTCATGAACTAGTGTATAGTACGCCAAGGGGGATATATGTAGGCATCAATGCAAGAGGACCTAGTATTAAAGGTACCAGTGTGTACAGTAATTTGGACCACCACCTCTGAAAGTCTCGCTGTATGGTGGTACAACATGCAATGTGTGGTTTTCATCATCAATAAAAAGTGCGTAAATTATGTTTATTTTGATCTCTATTCCAATTTTCTCTAAAGGGTTCCGGAACTCTCGGAACCGAGATGATGCAAAACTTTTTTGATATGTATAGATCCAATCTACCAAATAATGTTACCAGGATTACTTCCTCCAAAATTACTCGTTGTGTCGCTCAGCGGCGATAGGCGCTACACACGCCTCACTCAACGGTGTAAACAGTGGGGGCAGGTTGTGATGTTTATAGTATGCGTACATGCACCGATATTACTATCGCCAGAGGACACTTATTTCATTAGCAGTGTGAAAATGTAGCATCAGTAAGAGTGTCTAAAATGGATAAATAATGGAAAACTGTAAACTGTAAATGGCGTTTTAGCTCAACTTTTATGTACGGAATATGTAAGTTATAAGCGAGCTTGTGGTACGACTAATATGTCATATCCACATTTTGTGTTACTATACTTCTTATTGTCCTCATGCCATTACAGCCCTGTGTAGATCTTAGCGGCTTCGACAAGTGTCCTGCACTCTGCCCTCTTCAGTACGTTTCTGCGTCATCCTCAAAGACTTTTTATATCCTGTTTTACATCGTCAGTTCATCGCTATAGTTGTATTCCTTCTGTCTTCTAGTTGGTCTCCATTCACAAACATTTTTGCCGTTCTTTCAGCATCCATCCTAAGAACATGACCAAGCAAGGCTATTCTCCTGTTTTTTTATTAATTCTACAATATCAGCTACTTGTATGAGACAGTGTAACTAGTATTTGTTCTCGATCTCCATGAACCATGCCCCACAGATTTTGCGCGGCACCCTACATATCAATATTTTGAGCTGCTACCCATTAGAAACAGCTGATGTCCATGTCTTGCATCTCAAGGTTACAACTGACCATGTGTATTTGTAGTATATACTGTCTTATACCTTCTTAAGCTTATAGAAACATCTATCATCGTTTACGACGCTCGATTTTATTTAGTTTGACGTGGAATTTCTCACATTAATATTAGATCCCAAAGTTCTGCGTATGTTCGAAACTTAAACGAGCTTTTACTATTTCATTTGCGTTGTTATTTTTCTTCTTGATGAACATCATGTAGTTGGTCTTCATTGACAGTAAGGTCTCGGGTTATGTGGATTTCTTTAGTGCACCCACTGTTCCCTCAAGTAGCCTCTTTTTCTACTAATAACTGCTATTCATCAGTGTATATGTATGTCCAGTAACAGAGACGAAATGAATGTCGTGAAAATTATGTCATTCTTGAGAAATTTATTGAAAACACGAGTAAACTCTGTGATTATGGACTCGTACACCGTATTCCTCAACAAATTAAAGAGCGTTTTCATGGCAAAAGCCACAAGAAATTGAGATGTTTAGAACGTAGAGAAATGTATGATACAGAATTTCTATAGTACCACAAATGAATAACACACAGTCCTTTTGAAATAACATTAATATCTACAGTAACCCCCCCCCCCCCCCCATGAACCATGAACCTTGCCGTTGGTGGGGAGGCTTGCGTGCCTCAACGATACAGATAGCCGTACCGTAGGTGCAACCACAACGGAGGGGAATCTGTTGAGAGGCCAGACAAACATGTAGTTCCTGAAGAGGGGCAGCAGCCTCTTCAGTAGTTGCAGGGGCAACAGTCTGGATGATTGACTGATCTGGCCTTGTAACACTAACCAAAATGGCCTTGCTGTGCTGGTACTGCGAACGGCTGAAAGCAAGGGGAAACTACAGCCGTAATTTTTCCCAAGGGCATGCAGCTTCATTGTATGATTAAATGATGATGGCGTCCTCTTGAGTAAAATATTCCGGAGGTAAAATAGTCCCCCATTCGGATCTCCGGGCGGGGACTACTCAAGAGGACATCGTTATCAGGAGGAAGAAAACTGGCATTTTACGGATCGGAGCGTGGAATGTCAGATCCCTTAATCGGGCAGGTAGGTTAGAAAATTTAAAAAGGGAAATGGATAGGTTAAAGTTAGATATAGTGGGAATTAGTGAAGTTCGGTGGCAGAAGAAACAAGACTTTTGGTCAGGTGAATACAGGGTTATAAATACAAAATCAAATAGGGGTAATGCAGGAGTAGATTTAATAATGAATAAAAAATAGGAGTACGGGTAAGCTACTACAAACAGCATAGTGAACGCATTATTGTGGCCAAGATAGACATGAAGCCCACGCCTACTACAGTAGTGCTCGTTTATATGCCAACTAGCTCCACAGATGACGAAGAAATTGATGAAATGTATGATGAGATAAAAGAAATTATTCAGGTAGTGAAGGGAGACGCAAATTTAATAGTGATGGGTGACTGGAATTCAAGAGTGGGAAAAGGGAGAGAAGGAAACATAGTAGGTGAATATGGATTGGGGCTAAGAAATGAAAGAGGAAGCCGCCTGGTAGAATTTTGCGCAGAGCATAACTTAATCATAGCTAACACTTGGTTCAAGAATCGTGAAAGAAGGTTGTATACATGGAAGAACCCTGGAGATGCTAAAAGGTATCAGATAGATTATATAATGGTAAGACAGAGATTTAGGAACCAAGTTTTAAATTGAAAGACATTTCCAGGGGCAGATGTGGACTCTGACCGCAATCTATTGGTTATGGGCTGTAGATTAAAACTGAAGAAACTGCAAAAAGATGGGAATTTAAGGAGATGGGACCTGGATAAACTGAAAGAACCAGAGGTTGTACAGAGTTTCAGGGAGAGGACTAGGGAACAATTGACAGGAATGGGGGAAAGAAATACAGTAGAAGAAGAATGGGTAGCTTTGAGGGATGAAATAGTGAAGGCAGCAGAGGATCAAATAGGTAAAAAGACGAGGGCTAGTAGAAACCCTTGGGTAACAGAAGAAATATTGAAGTTAATTGGTGAAATGAGAAAATATAAAAATGCAGTAAATGAAGCAGGCAAAAAGGAATACAAACGTCTCAAAAATGTTATCTACAGGCAGTGCAAAATGGCTAAGCAGGGATGGCTAGAGGACAAATGTAAGGATATAGAGGCTTATCTCACGAGGTGTAAGATAGATACTGCCTACAGGAAAATTAAAGAGACCTTTGGAGAAAGGAGAACCACTTGCATGAATATCAAGAGCTTTGATGGAAACCCAGTTCTAAGCAAAGAAGGGAAAGCAGAAAGGTGGAAGGAGTAAATAGAGGGTCTATATAAGGGCGATGTACTTGAGGACAATGTTACGGAAATGGGATGAAGATGAAATGGGAGATATGATACTGCGTGAAGAGTTTGACAGAGCACTGAAAGACCTAAGTCGAAACAAGGCCCCCGGAGTAGACAACATTCCATTAGAGCTAGTGACAGCCTTGGGAGAGCCAGTCCTTACAAAACTCTACCATCTGGTGAGCAAGATGTATGAGACAGGCGAAATACCCTCAGACTTCAAGAAGAATATAATAATTTCAATCCCAAAGAAAGCAGGTGTTGACAGATGTGAAAATTACCGAACTATCAGTTTAATACGTCACACCTGCAATATACTAACTCGAATTCTTTACAGACGAATGGAAACACTGATAGAAGCCGACCTCGGGGAAGATCAGTTTGGATTCCGTAGAAATGCTGGAACACGTGAGGCAATACTGACCCTACGACTTATCTTAGAAGAAAGATTAAGGAAAGGCAAACCTACGTTTCTAGCATTTGTAGACTTAGAGAAAGCTTTTGACACTGTTGATTGGAATACTCTCTTTCAAATTCTGAAGGTGGCAGGTGTAAAATACAGGGAGCGAAAGGCTATTTACAATTTGTACAGAAAGCAGATGGCAGTCATACGAGTCGAGGGCTATGAAAGGGAAGCAGTGGTTGGGAAGGGAGTGAGGCAGGGTTGTAGCCTATCCCCGATGTTATTCAATCTGTATATTGAGCAATCAATAAAGGAAACAAAGGAAAAGTTCGGAATAGGTATTAAAATCCATGGAGAAGAAATAAAATCTTTGAGATTTGCTGATGATATTGTAATTCTCTCAGAGACAGCAAAGGACTTGGAAGAGCAGTTGAACGGAATGGACAGTGTCTTGAAAGGAGGGTATAAGATGAACATCAACAAAAACAAAACGAGGATAATGGAACGTAGTCGAATTAAATGGGGTGATGCAGAGGGAATTAGATTAGGAAATGAGACACTTAAAGTAATAAAGGAGTTTTGCTATTTGGGGAGCAAAATAACTGATGATGGTCGAAGTAGAGAGGATATAAAATATAGACTGGCAATGGCAAGGAAAGTGTTTCTGAAGAAGAAAAATTTGTTAACATCGAGTATAGATTTAAGTGTCAGGAAGTCATTTCTGAAAGTATTTGTATGGAGTGTAGCCATGTATGGAAGTGAAACGTGGACGATAAATAGTTTAGACAAGAAGAGAATAGAATCTTTTGAAATGTGGTGCTACAGAAGATTGCTGAAGATTGGATGGGTAGATCACATAACTAATGAGGAGGTGTTGAATAGAACTGGGGAGAAGAGGAGCTTGTGGCACAACTTGACTAGAAGAAGGGATCGGTTGGTAGGACATGTTCTGAGATATCGAGGGATCACCAATTTAGTATTGGAGAGCAGCGTGGAGGGTAAAAATCGTAGAGGGAGACCAAGAGATGAATACACTAAGCAGATTGAGAAGGATGTAGGCTGCAGTAGGTACAGGGAGATGAAGAAGCTTGCACAGGATAGAGTAGCATGGAGAGTTGCATCAAACCAGTCTCACGACTGAGGACTACAACTACAACAACAAAATCTACAGGACATTGAATCTTCTGTTATACATTTTTTTCTTCCAAGCAGTTATATTTCGAGTCACAGAAAATGAGCCACCTATTTATACGATTTCTGGGGGAAGGCGAAAGAAGTTGGTGCTTTAACTGTGATGCTACCTGTCGTGTGCCTTGTGCTCACAGGGAGACATCAAATCTACCTGTTACATACGTTCTCCTGGGATAGCACACCAATTTTGTAAATTCGATTCATTTGCTAAGATCTTCTTGATACTACACTCACCTATAAATTTTTCTTGTGCAATTGGTCCTGTTATCCAGTCCCAGATAATAATTTACTTCGCCGTGTTCGGATCCTCTTCCCCGAAGATTTCGTGAATTACCTGGAGAAGGAGCTCATTTCTCTCCTCAAACAAGGTAAAGCATTCATAACCAGAGTTTCATCATTGCAACCATATATTATCAAATTAACCATTAATACAACATACTTTGCAGTGAGCATCAGGATGCTCCTCCTCTCTGGTCCGTATACAACAGAGTAGGTCCAGTACATTACATGTTACATAACGTTGATTGTTAAGCTCTTTAGTTACTCTTTTGCGGTCCACTATAACACATTACACCAGCTGCTGCACGGAATAACACGTCCACCACAGCAAGTGACGACTTTCGTTCACCACTCATGCCCACGGGAGGTGCAGTTCCTTCGTATATTCCTGGCTCTGCATAAACAGAAGCCTAGCGACAGTGATTTTCTCCACTCTCGTTGAATTAATTTAAAATAATAGTGTTTCTCTTTATATTCACGTGAATATTTTTCATTGCTCGAAGAGGGTAAGAGAGTACCATGGCATTTCCTAACGAAATGTCATGGGACTCTAGTAAGGCTGCTGTAGGATTCTCCGTCGTGAAAGGCGACATGACACCATTACCGGTTCCTTCCTTGGTATTTGCACTTCTATGCTAAAAGTATGATGGCTTCCTCCACATAAAATATCACAGTGGTAAGATGTCCGCTTTTCATATATCTGGCTCGGGACTACTGGGGAATAGCTATTAAATAAACAGATAATGCTAATTGGGATGGACATGTGGAATATTAGAATTCTATGCCCAGGAGGAAATTATAACTAATGTGGAAGCATGCATTCGCAGTGTGGACGTGATAACAGTTGAAGAAAATCAGTAAGAAGACTCGTAAAAGTTATGTTACTGTGGACTACAGGAATGCCACAAAACGGCTTAATGAGAACGAGTACAAGAGCAATGCGATGAATGTGGCCCACTATCACAGTAAGAGTACTGACTTATTGGATCCGCAGGCACTGAGTAGGGAACCCACTAGAAAGTTCTCAGAACTGTTACACGGTTAATTAAAAAGTCATCAATAGAACAGGGGACACAGAAATGTCTGTTCAGTTCACTAGCACTACCAACGAGACGCTACGGCTTGCTGAAAAGTCACGAAGAATACGTCCTGCTCAGTTCTGTAGCAAGAGCCATTGTTTCACCCACCTACTCAATTTTTAAGTTCTTGACAACGCTATTATGATTACATGTTGTCTGAATGGACTTCTACGTCAACAGTTCGACACATTTATCAGTAAAGGTAATGGCGTAGTGGTCCAGCGGGAGGGAAGACATATTACTCAGTTTCGATGTGGTGTATCTGTTTACCATGGTTCCACTAAATGCGGTGTTCGAACAGCTGAATCAGATTTTTCGTGCCGATGTTGCAGTACTGTTTAAATATTACTCACGATCACGTACTTCAAATGGAGTGATGAGTTTTACGAACAGATGGGTGACGTTGCTATTGGGAGCTCCGTAAGCCTGGTTGAAACATATTTGTTTACGAAAAAAGTAGAACAACAAGCATTATGAACAGAAAAAAGCAAATAAAATGAATATGCGGTGCTGTTACGCGTTGATAAGATCGTTTTGTGGAGATGTGACAGACAGGAAATAGGTCGAGGAAATAGGTCGTTTTCACGAAATCTCAAAGAGATTAATCAGAAGATTCAGTTAACTATGGAAGCGGAGGCAGACGGCAGATTAAATTTCCTTACTGTGCCAGTCTTCATGAAAGTAGATGGTGGCTTGGGCCACACAGCATACCTACAACGGGGTTCAAATCAAGCAATGTGTTATAAAAATCGAGAGAGAAAATAGAGTGAGAAACTTCTATGAACTGGAGTTGCTCGATGCAGACTTCGACTATTTCACCAACGCGTTGCTAAGGAATCGATAAAAATAACGTTAAGACAGCCATTGACAATACTGTGAAGATCTCGACGAAACGGAAAATCACTGCAATTTATAAACCCACCCGGAAGGTACGGGAACGCCTAAAGTCGGCCAAGAGTGATCGAAAACCGCTGGAAAAAGCTGGTATTTACAGGACACCATGTAGTTGTGGAGAAGTGTACCTTGACACTATGACACTAAAAGAACGGTCGAAAAACACTTAGAAGAACACTAGGGCTACTGTGGAAGGCGAAAGATAGACAGATCGTCCGTTGCGGAGATTGCTTTGCAGCCAGGAGGCTATGTATTCGATTTGATAAGACTTGGACACTGCTAGCCACAAGTGGATACTATGAAAGGCTGTACGGAGGCCATAAAGATCGCTAAACATCCCAGCAACTTAAATCGGAAGGAGAAGTGTGTGAAACTGAATGATACCTGTATTCCAGCGCTGAAGAAGTTGTGTACCAGTCTTCCACGATGTGGTGAAAGCAATAGCGGACAACAGCAACCGACAATTGCGAATTACGCTCAAGTTTTCAAAACATGTGACGTCACGCCTGTGAGCGGAAACAAGCTGAAACGGAAATTTACTTCAGTTAGCAGCGATCCAGAGCGTGCTTCGGACCTTAAAAAAGTTATAACCCCCCCCCCCTCCCCCTCGAAGATGTCCTCCGCAGGCATGGATGATTCGTTGTTTCAATAAGAAATTCATCCGAGCTCGGGATCATAGCCCGGGATATTTTTATAAGCGTGATATCCCTGTGAGAGAGTGTTTACATTTTACAAATTTTACTTTCCCATCTGGTATCTCACGTCGTATTGCTGTGTAGCACATAAATGTGGAGTACATCGCGAGATTAGCTTCTATGCGAAGGAATAGATTTTATAAAGCCTGTAATACGAGGTACAGCTGTGAAAATTTACAGTCGATTTTGAAACGGACTATCAAGTCATCGTCTGAATCGTGGACTGCTTAGTAGTAATTGAAGCGATGGTAAAAGTATTCTTTATTCTTACATGAGATAAAACGATACAGTCACGTGGTAAGTTTCAGTGTAAACATAACCCAATAATTTCAAGAGAAGGTAAAAGTATTCTTTATTCTTACAGGAGGTAGGGCTCTACGGTGAAGTGGTAAGTTTCAGTGCATACATGACCCAATAATTTTATTTCTGTTTCACAATGAAGAGAGCATCGCCGGCCGCGGTGGTCTAGCGGTTCTAGGCGCGCAGTCCGGAACCGCGCGACTGCTACGGTCGCAGGTTCGAATCCTGCCTCGGGCATGGATGTGTGTGATGTCCTTAGGTTAGTTAGGTTTAAGTAGTTCTAAGTTCTAGGGGACTGATGACCACAGATGTTAAGTCCCATATTGCTCAGAGCCATTTGAACCATTTGAAGAGAGCACCTGAGCATATAACACTCATTTTTCCATTGTACCCCTATGAATGGAGCTAACACCAGTCACTCATAACACGTGTAGAGTGATATTGATTAAGTTACTCAGATAATGGTTCAGACATTAAGGCGTATAGCATCCGATAGTTCTTGCGTTAGTGAAATAAAATTTTAGTAGACGGTACCTTCATGCATTACACGGAATTGAAATAAAACGTTTTAAGAAAGAGCAAATATTTCTGAAAAGGGGACCCGGGTGAACTTAACTGGACTCCGGTGAGATAGGGACATGTACTAACAGGGAGCGAAAAGAACTAAGGTGACCTGCTCATACAGCATAACGCGCACGTGGATTAATGACCTTCGGCTGGTACGCCAATTAGCACGAATAGTGGTTTTTAGGTGGTTTCTCTCGCTCATTTAGGCAAATGTTGGGCTGGTGCCTAAATTCCGCCTCAGAAGTACGAGAAACAAACAGTAACTAACAGAACAACGTTTTCACCATTCATAGATAAATGACGTACACCACTTCCCTCCTTTAATTTGCCTGCGAAAGCGGATTCTATACTAGACAGGACAAACGTAAGGGGAAAGAATAAGAAGATCAAAAATATATCTGCGCAACAACTGGACGTGCTGAATATGGACGTTGTGTTAAATATGGACGTTAGACTCCGAGAAGAGCTGAACTACGTTTCGATTTCGGAAGTAGAATACGTAAAGACGGAAAAGGAGAAAATGACACAGTAAACATGGATTGGACAAGGCATATGGGCTTTTTATAAAAAGAAAACATGATCCCTGAGAGAGCAAATCTTCATAAAATTCGATTTTGGGTGCCAAACATGGACAATGGGGGAGATGGAAATGTAATAATAGAAACCTTTGAAATGTTGTGACTCTTGAAATTTTCCCGGCGTATCGAATATTCCACAAGATTTCGGGATTGCAGCCGGATCTCATCGACTTCTTTCCACGATATTTCGGCTGACAACCTTACAGCCATCTTCAGGCGAGTGTTTGACACTGGAGATTGCTAGTGCAAGTCGCTCTATGAAGAAGAGCTTTCACGGTTTTTACAACATCTGAATTCCATCCACACAAACATTCAGTTTACGATGGTTGCCTACCATTTCTGGACGTCATGCTTAAACGCAGGGTGGATGGGTCATTGGGGCATTCTGTCTATCGAAAACCCACGCATACGGATCTGTACCTGCAGGCGTCAAGCTGTCATTACTCGTCACAAACTATGGGCGTCCTTCGAACGTTGGTGCATAGGGCACATGTCGTGACTGATAAAGACAGCCTTGCAGACGAATTAGAGCACTTGAAATCGGTATTTCAACATAATGGATATTCTGCACGTCAGTTCAATACTGCTTTAAGGAGGAAAAAACGTGACCACCCACAAGATCAAGAGGATAAGGAGGTGTTTAAGTCCAGAACATTTGTCCCATATGTCGGGAACATTTAATCGAAAGTAGGCAGAATTTTAAAGAAACATCGTGTGAAAGCAATCTTCCGGCCACCTACAAAGACTCGTGCTCTTCTGGGCTCAGCCAAGGATGATCTGCGATTACGGAAGGCTGGAATTTATAAAATACCTTGCGAGTGTGGGAAAGCCTACAATGGTCAAACCACACGCACAGTACACGACCGCTACGTTGAACATGAGCGCCACACTCCCCTTTTACAGCCCAGTAAGTCGGCCATAGCCGAACATTGTATTTCCACAGGACATACTATGGATTATTCGGCGACGAAAATCTTGGCCCCATCGAGATCCTTCTGGGATTCAGTTGTGAAGGAATCCGTGGAGATACGTTTAGCGGAAAATCTCATTAATCGTGATGGCGGCTTTTTATTGAATAAGGCCTGGGACCCGTTGATTTCTTTAATTTCAACCAAAAGAAAACTTTTTAAGCTTCTGACATGTCGAGCGACAAGTAATTTTAATTTTAATATTGAAGTTTTGCATTTTATTGTTTTGGACACGTCTGCGTGCTTGTTTTACTTTTTTCACTCATTCATTTGCGCTCTATAGATGCAGTAATATTGTAGAGGGCCTTGGAATCGACAGGTGGCGCGCATGCTACGGTAACTTGCGCATGCGCGCCTGCGGCACTTTTACGTATAAACAGATCGACTTGCACTAGCAATCTCAAGTGTCAAACACTCGCCTGAAGATGGCTGTAAGGTTGTCAGCCGAAATATCGTGGAAAGAAGTCGATGAGATCCGGCTGCAATCCCGAAATCTTGTGGAATCTTTGAAATGTTGTTTCACTGGCAACTATTAAAGGTCACATGGGTTGAACAAGGAATGAATGAAGACATCCTGCTACGAGTCAGTAGAAAGTTTATTAAATAACCAAAGGGATGGAAAGACTGGGAAGTATTTCGACGTGAATCGTCGTCCAAATTTATAGCTGAAGGGATGGCAGGTAGATCGCAGGGGTTTTCCTAGATATGAAAATGTAAGAGAGGTTGTCGATAATGTTGGATGCAGTAGCTAAGCTGAAACGAAGAGGAAAGCTGTCAAATCATCTGGGTTCCTTTTCCAGAAATATTAATTTTTTTTAACGTTTTAATTCCGTGTAATGCGTGAAGGTATCGTCTACTAACATTTTATTTCTCTAACTTAAGAACTATGAGATGCTATGCACCTTAATGTTTAAACCATTTTCTGAGTAACATAATCAATATCGCTCTACACGTGCCATGACTGACTGGTTTAGCTCCATTCATACACAAAGGAAAAACTAGTGTTTTGTGCTCAGGTCTCTTCACTGTAAAACATAAATAAAATTATTGGGTCATGTTTACTCTGAAACTTATCACGTGACCGTAACGTTCTATCTCCTGTAAGAACAAAGGATATTTTTACCTTAACACTGATGATCGAAACAATGTCCTCGTCGCCTCTTGGTAGACTGAAACTGTGTGCTAGATCGAACCTTGAACACGGAACTCTCGCAGGGCAGCTGTTATTTTATGTAAAGAAAGCTTCTGATACGAAATATTTTATGGACTTGACCGCATGTATGTACGCTGGCTCACTAGTTTCGACAGGATTAAGCTGCCATATTCAGGCCCACTTTTATTTAAAAATTCTGTACTTACCCTTCGTATTTTAAGATGGCAGCTTAGACCTGATAAAACCAGTAATCTAGTGTACATACACGCTGTCAAGGCCATAGAAAAACATATCATAAGCTATATTCGATTAACTGATTTCTCTCCAGCCGACGATGTCAGGTATTTACATTATTGTTTCTTCTTTTTTCAGTGTGAAGGTATTTTTTAGATGCAGAAGGGCTATTTGATATCTGAAAACAAGGACTGGGATAATTTTAAGGAAAAACACGTGGAAGGTGAACTCACATATTTCGTCATTTGTGATTTCATGGAATACACTTTATTGCTTAACAACAATTATTATGATTACAAAATAGAAAACTTGTCAAAAATGAATAACAACGCTCACAATAATTTAAAGTACTTGAACAGGATGAACTCATTAATAGTTTGTACCATTAAGAACAGGGCTTAAAACCTGAAATATACATGTCCCCAAATACAAGTAAGAGCTAGTACCAAGTAGGTGTGACTGCAGGCTGTTTCAACAAACTGAATTTTACCAGTAAAATGAATTACAAATGACTGCTCCTAAAAGTACTAACAATTCTGAAGCATGGATCAAACTTTAAACAAATAGACAACGCCTGCCCAACATACAGAAAGGATAACAAATCATGCCACTGACTGTGGCTGTTGAAAAAGCCCTTAACAATTTATAAACCTTAATAAAGTCCCTTAAGCAATAAAATACACATTCCCCCACAATACAAGATAAGCTGGGAAGGCATCCAATTTAAACGTGACTCACAGCTGGTGCACACCAGCAGAAACATTATAATGATCCTTAAACAAATACACAATCCCCCAAAATACAAGAAAATATGGGAAGACACACAATTTAAATGTGACTCCCAAATGGTACAGTCCAGCAGAAGCTTTAATAGTGATCTTTAAATAAATATAAAATTCCTCAAAATACAAGAAAGTTGACAAGTTACAGCAACTAGTTATCACAGTAAACTGGCAGCAACCACGCAACTTTGACAATGAATGACTGATGATAAAAAACTCAATAGTTCACACTCTTAAGTAAAAACCTTTAAAACTTAACACGCTTCAGAACTAGTAAATGTGGTCTACAAGATTTGAACAAGTCGTTAAAGGGCAAATATAGTCACAAGAAACTTCGGACATGCAGAATCGTTAAGGCTTGTGTGCTTGCTCAGTTCTCAATATCTGAATAGATCAAGTATTCTCTAATTAATTGGGGCACACTCCACCGTGGCACGTTCAAAAAAACGATCAGATTTACTTAACCTACGAGGCAGCTGCTAGAGGCACCTGGCTGCTAGCAAACCTAGACGTCATGCGACGACGGAAGTGTCGCCGCAGCGGGAAGAAAACACGTTTCTGCTCCGGGAAACAGGAATGTGTCGTTCGCTGCCAGAGCTACCCTGCCAACATGCATCTGAAAAGGAACAGTAATCTGCTCAAATAAGGCTACAAACGACAATATCTGAGATGTAGGAAATATTAACTGATTAGGCAAGTGGCTGCACATACAACTCACGAGCTTGAAGCTCCTTAATATTACACGAAAACTGATGATGTGAACTACAACCACCTGCAAATCCAAATACCAGAGCACAGCCTCTTTAACAGTGCATTGCCTTCGACACAGACTATATTGCAGTCTCAATTAGATCCACTCAGTTTACAACAAAGAGTATTCATACAGTTGCAATGTATATGGTCTGGAACAAACAGATTAAAATCAGTTACACTGACTGGTGACCATCCACACAACCACTCGGAGGCGTAATGATCATGACGAGTATAATTCAACATTAACACAGACGTGGGCTTACGATCACAAGTACCAATAAAAGATCAACATTAAATGCCACTCAAGTGCGAAGGTGCCACGACTTCCAGGATTCCAAGCAGGGGTGTTATTGCCTCCAATCCCTGCAGGTGATCTACAGGTGCCGTAATGTCTAAGCCTCCAGAGTTGGCCCGGTGCTTGCTGACCAGGTTGTACGCGGCGTCAGCTGCCCTCCCCGCAACTCACCGCTATCAATATCTAATCCAGCCGGAAAACTTTGGCTGCGACCAGCTTTACTGCTTCACGAGCTCCACGCCCGGGCCGCAGGAGTGCCGCAAAACACAACTCGCCGGCCACGTGGCCTCCCGCTAACTGCTGGTACCACGGCCCGCCAAACCCAACAACACACCGCTCGATCAAAGGCCCTTCCCCTGCCATATCACCAGGATCGGTATCGGCTCTACAAGTAATTAGGGACGCTGATGGAGAGGCATGCCCGCTAAAATTAAAGCCTAAGCGGCGCAGTATTATTTCATTGATTGCTGTTGTCGAATGTAAGTAGGGATCTTGCTGGCTGACACTCTTCGTTGTCCTTCATACTTACTGGATTTGAAGTTTGGTGCACAGAAATCGGTTTCGAAATGCAGTGCACAGTAGTTCTCAAAAAAACTTCAAAACTAGCCCTCGAACATTAGAATATTTTTGAGCGCTGTTCAACACAAACCTGTGGCATAGCATTCTTGTATGTGTGTTGTCCTTTCTTCGATTCTCAGGAGTAGCAATTTTTTTTTACTTATATTTAAAACGTCTGTATTTATTGTCAAATGAAAATATAACTGGGAATAGTTGAACTTCAATTTTTAATAAAAATAACATTTTTTTTTAATTTTCAGACGGTGTTGTTGTTGTTGTGGTTTCAGTCCTGAGACCGGTTTGATGCAGCTCTCCATGCTACTCTATCCTGAGCAAGCTTCTTCATCACCCAGTACCTACTGCAGCCTACAACCTTCTCAATCTGCTTAGTGTATTCATCTATTGGTCTCCCTCTACGAATTTTACCCTCCACGCTGCGCTCCAATAGTAAATTGGTGATCCCTAGATGTCTCAGATCATGTCCTACCAACCGATCCCTTCTTCTAGTCAAGTTGTGCCACAAGCTCCTCTTCTCCCCAATTCTATTCAATACCGCCTCATTAGTTATGTGATCTACCCATCTAATCTTCAGCATTCTTCTGTAGCACCACATTTCGAAAGCTTCTATTCTCTTCTTGTCCAAACTATTTATCGTCCATGTTTCACTTCCATACATGGCTACACTCCATACAAATACTTTCAGAAATGACTTCCTGACACTTAAATCTATACTCGATGTTAACAAATTTTTCTTCTTCAGAAACGCTTTCCTTGCCATTGCCAGTCTACGTTTTATATCCTCTCTACTTCGACCATCATCAGTTATTTTGCTCCCAAAATAGCAAAACTCCTTTACTACTTTAAGTGTCTCATTCCCTAATCTAATTCCCTCAGCATCACCCGACTTAATTCGACTACATTCCATTATCCTCGTTTTGATTTTGTTGATGTTCATCTTATACCCTCCTTTCAAGACATTGTCCATTCCGTTCAACTGCTCTTCCAGGTCCTTTGCTGTCTCTGACAGAATTACAGTGTCATCGGCGAACCTCAAAGTTTTTATTTCTTCTCCATGGATTTTAATACCTACTCCGAACTTTTCTTTTGTTTCCTTTACTGCTTGCTCAATATACAGACTGAATAACATCGGAGAGAGGCTACAACCCTGTCTCACTCCCTTCCCAACAACTGCTTCCCTTTCATAGCCCTCGACTCTTATAACTGCCATCTGGTTTCTATCCAAATTGTAAATAGCCTTTCGCTCCCTGCCACCTTCAGAATTTGAAAGAGAGTATTCCAATCAACATTGTCAAAAGCTTTCTCTAAGTCTACAGATGCTAGAAACGTAGGTTTGCCTTTCCTTAATCTTTCTTCTAAGATAAGTGGTAGGGTCAGTATTGCCTCACGTTTTCCAGCATTTCTACGGAATCCAAACTGATCTTCTCCGAGGTCGGCTTCTATCAGTTTTTCCATTCGTCTGTAAGGAATTCGAGTTAGTATATTGCAGGTGTGACTTATTAAACTGATATTTCGGTAATTTCCACAACTGTCAACACCTGCTTTCTTTGGGATTGGAATTATTATATTCTTCTTGAAGTCTGAGGGTATTTCGCCTGTCTCATACATCTTGCTCACCAGATGGTAGTTTTGTCAGGACTGGCTCTCCCAAGGCTGTCACTATCTTTAATGGAATGTTGTCTACTCCGGGGGCCTTGTTTCGACTTTGGTCTTTCAGTGCTCTGTCAAACTCTTCACGCAGTATCGTATCTCCCATTTCATCTTCATCTACATCCTCTTCCATTTCCATAATATTGTCCTCAAGTACATCGCCCTTATATAGACCCTCTATTTACTCCTTCCACCTTTCTGCTTTCCCTTCTTTGCTTAGAACTGGGTTTCCATCAAAGCTCTTGATATTCATGCAAGTGGTTCTCCTTTCTCCAAAGGTCTCTTTAATTTTCCTGTAGGCAGTATCTATCTTACCCCTCGGGAGATAAGCCTCTATATCCTTACATTTGTCCTCTAGCCATCCCTGCTTAGCCATTTTGCACTGCCTGTCGATATCATTTTTGAGACGTTCTTATTCCTTTTGCCTGCTTCATTTACTGCATTTTTATATTTTCTCATTTCACCGATTAACTTCAATATTTCTTCTGTTACCCAAGGGTTTCTACTACCCCTCGTCTTTTTACCTATTTGATCCTCTGCTGCTTTCACTATTTCATTCCTCAAAGCTACCCATTCTTCTTCTACTGTATTTGTTTCCCCCATTCCTGTCAATTGTTCCCTTCTGCTCTCCCTGAAACTCTGTACAACCTCTGGTTCTTTCGGTTTATCCAGGTCCCATATCCTTAAATTCCCACCTTTTTGCAGTTTCTTCAGTTTTAATCTACAGTTCATAACCAATAGATTGTGGTCAGAGACCACATCTGCCCCTGGAAATGTCTTACAATTTAGAACATGGTTCCTAAATCGCTGTCTTACCATTATGTAATCTATCTGATACCTTTTAGTGTCTCCATGGTTCATCCATGTGTCAACCTTCTTTCATGATTCTTAAACCAAGTGTTAGCTATGATTAAGTTATACTCTGCGCAAAATTCTACCAGGGGGCTATCTCTTTCATTTCTTAGCCCCAATCCATATTCACCTACTATGTTTCCTTCTCTCCCTTTTCCCACTCTTGAATTCCAGTCTCCCTTCACTATCTGAATAATTTCTTTTATCTCATCATACATTTCATCCATTTCTTCGCCATCTGCAGAGCTAGTTGGCATATAAATTAGCACTACTGTAGTAGGCGTGGGCTTTGTGTCTATCTTGGCCACAATAATGCGTTCACTATGCTGTTTGTAGTAGCTTACCCGTACTCCTATTTTTTATTCATTATTAAATCTATTCCTGCATTACCCCTATTTGATTTTGTATTTATAACCCTGTATTCACCTGACCAAAAGTCTTGTTCCTCCTGCCACCGAACTTCACTAATTCCCACTATACCTAACTTTAACCTATCCATTTCCCTTTTTAGATTTTCTAATCTACCTGCCCGATTAAGAGATCTGACATACCACGCTCCGATCCGTAGAACGCCAGTTTTCTTTCTCCTTATAACAACGTCCTCTTGAGTAGTCCCCGCCCGGAGATCCGAATGGGGGACTATTTTACCTCCGGAATATTTTACCGAAGAGGACGGCATTATCATTTAATCATACAGTAAAGCTGCATGCCCTCGGGAAAAATTACGGCTGTAGTTTCCTCTTGCTTTCAGCCGTTCGCAGTACCAGCACAGCAAGGCCGTTTTGGTTAGTGTTACAAGGCCAGATCAGTCAATCATCCAGACTGTTACCAGTGCAACTACTGAAAAGGCTGCTGTCCCTCTTCAGGAATCACACGTTTGTCTGGCCTCTCAACAGATACCCCTCCATTGTGGTTGCACCCACGGTACGGCTATCTGTATCGTTGAGGCACGCAAGCCTCCCCACCAACGACAAAGTCCATGGTTCCTTGGGGGTGGTTTAGACGGTAATTGCTTTAAAATATATTACACTTCGATGCAGACTTACGAAATGCCTAAATGTCGCGATAAAAAAATTATATACACACTACAACTGTTCAATCAATACAAATTTTTCGATCAGTTCGTTTTTTTCTATTTGATGTTTCGCATTTTTGTATCAAATTTTAATTTTTTTCAATACTAGAATTTTCATGCAATTATAATTAAAACTGGTTGAGTATGTGTTAGTTAAGATTTTCATGTGATAATAAATATAGATTTTTTAAATAAAAGTGACAAACTTGCTTACAGCAAGAATCGAACCTCTGACCATAGATACATAAAAGAATTACAGTTGCCATCAATATTTTTGTGTATCAGCGAAATTTTTGTAATTAACAGTTCTTGGACTCTTATAATCTTCGAGGAGACTTTTTAGAAAAATTTTAAGAATCGCCTCGTACTAGGTGTTCAAATGTTGACCTTCAGATCCTATAAGGATGAAGAAAATCGAAAAGAGCCAGTGCGGCACACACGTTCGGCGATATGCAGACGATGCAGAACATTTTTTTAGCAGTTTACTGCTGCTAGCCATTGCGTCGTCGAGTTTATCCTCACATTCAAGGAACATATTTGAGTCAAAGAAATCCGTAGTTATTACGTGACGTTTCATTATGGCAGTGATTGGTCAAAGATGGGTCAAGAAGGATTTATTCATTGTTTTGGGTGGCAGTGACAACATTTGTTAGTCAGCAGGACATGTAGAGCTTTTTCGGTTTTCCAGAAACGATTGGCAACAACAAACAAATGAAGACAAAGTACTCGTTGGATAAAGGAAGGAACTGGACGCGCAGCAGCCAAGGATCTCTCGATTTCGCCAATCGATATATCTTTCAGTCAAACCATTGTCTCTGTGGTGCTGTTAAATTGGGAACTGTGAGGCAATCGGCTGTTATGTTGCTCACCAGAACACTGAAATAAGCTTTCGTGAAGTATTTATCGATATACATCTAAGAGGTTCGCAGTGCTTGCTGCCAGACAGTGGAGAATTAGCGGTTCCTCTGTCGCGAGTGCCAATTTTAAGTCCACAGCAGCAACAGCAACCTCACCACCGAGAGTCGCGGGCTGCCTAACAGCTGGCGAAGCAGCTCTTAATGTGTCGCTTTGGTGAAGCCCTCTCAACAAACATAGCTTTCATTCTTTCTTGCTGTTTCTACAACCAGCTTCTGGCAGTATTGCTTATCTAGGCGATTTGTCATCGAAGAAGGGAACTGTAAGCGAAAATTTTCCTAGCAGATTAAAAACTGCGGCAAGCACCTGTACTGAACTGTAGCCGTGTGAGAAGCGACTATTTCATTACATGTTGGTCCAAATGTCACAGTTCATTAATATCTGTATTACTAAATAGCTAACCTGCTTCATGCTGCACAAGTCCAGTTGCAGGTTCCAGAGGCTACAATAATTTGGCTTTCCATATTTCATAACATTATTGATTGATTTTAAAAAGTTAACCTTTAAATGCATAACTTTTAATTTCAATCTGCAAAAATTACCACGTTTAGTTTATAGTGCCTATATTACGAAAAAAAATTTGTATTAAATTAACAAAGCATTATTGTTTACAATCGCTACAAACAGAAAAACATACCTAATTTCAAATCTATCGTAAAGACACTCGAATTAACTGTCTACACCATATCTACTTACGTTTTCAAAATAAAAAAGTAATTTTCAAACCCACAAATCAGTGCACAAACACCAAGAAAACGTCTCTACTTTCCGCCAAAACACATGCGTGGCAGTACATCCACACAGCTGATTGTCGAACTGGTTCAGTACATCCTGGCATTTACGATCGCAATGAAGAACTACTAGCAGCTTAGCAGCTGCAGTAGAGTGTATGCACTTAACTACATAACGAATTTGTGACAAAATTTTCTCAGAATAGGATACATCGAAGAAATGATCAGCTACACTATGCATTAAGGGTTAAAATGCTGTCATGAGCCGGCCATTGTGGCCGAGCGGCTCAAGGCGCTTCACTCCGGAACCGCGCTGTTGCTACTGTCGCAGGTTCGAATCCTGCCTCGGGCATGGCTGTGTGTGATGTCTTTAGGTTGGTTAGGTTTATGTAGTTCTAAGACTAGGGGACTGATGACCTCAGACGTTGAGTCCCATAGTGCTCAGAGCCTTTTTTTTCCTGCCATGATCTACTCATTAAGAGGTGTAATGCTACGTTAAAGGTTTGACACATTAGTTAAGTTAAAGGTCTGACACAGTAGTCAAGTATTACAGATAGAAGCTGTGTATATGGCTGGAAGCAGAGGAACTCACGGCGTGCAATTTACCCCGACTATATTCTTCTTGCATCTGATAATGAGAGCAATTAGCGACTTTAAACATAATTTCAAACTTTTTTCTCGCTTACATACTTAACGTCAAATATTTAAGCTGTTTTACACAGGCGAGTTCGATTCTTTAAAGAGTCATGGGTGGGAGTTTACTGGTTTGATACTAGGATAAGGAAGCTCCGCGGCCTCTTACGTTTTTCAAACCCTTACACCATTTGTGAGCCGCACTTGGACAGCTCAGCCAGTAAGCACCTTATCCATGAAAGGTAAGGTTCGCAGATGAGCTGCACTCCGTAATCAGGACTAGAGTCTGATCAAAATTATTTTAGTATTGATAACTGTGAAGGAGGAGTTGGGGCGAAGCTCATGAGGAAAGCCAATCACACTTTCAGCCAATCTTGCGAGACCTATAGCCACAGAAAGCACTTGCGGTTGCCAGACCATCACCTGAAACACAACACCACTTCCCATAAGCACTGTGTTGTATTTTCAGGCGCCTTTCTGTCCTCTGGGTTCATTTGATGTGCGCTGAGATTTTATTTGTTTTCATTTGTTACAGTTGTGGGATTAATATTTTGGGTGTTATTACTATTATTTGTTGTATATTAGTGAACTATATCAGAAGCATGTTCTCAAATATTATGCAATAGAAATGTTAGCGTCGCTCATTTGGTGAGGGCAGTGCCCTTCGACGTCCGAGTTTTTGAGCGTTACGTGTCTACATCGTCCACAGTTGTTATTGATGATGCTCACAACTATTCTGTTGTGTTGACAAGACGCCTATCATGGTAAGGTGAAAGGAGGAGATGAATAGCTTCAGAGTCGAAGTAAGTGATAAATTTCAAAAAGTGAACTTGACGAATCTAATATCTTCAAATAATCCACTGTTCTCATATATGAAATTAACGAGTTGGCGGAAACGTACTGGCATCCAGCCATTAGGCTGCTACCTTGTCACTGCCACTTCACCGCAATAGAATTGGTATGTACCCAAAAGAAAGGCTAAATCAATAATTTTGTCCTTATCTTTGGATGACCTTTGAAGAAATTTTTCTCCATTGAAAGCACTGCGAGCGCACTTAGTTTTCACGAATTCATAACGCTTTTTAGCAATATTTTTATTCTTTACAGTTTTGAAAAGCAGCGTTCTGCCTCTGTAGCTATGGCAACAGTCAAGAGAATTTTTATCAGTTCAGTAATTTCACGAAAAAACAGTCTAGATTTTTTTATAAGATGAATTTCAGCAGCTCAGTTAATTTCCAATAACAATTAACATCAGATGCACAATATACTTTCAATTCACTTTGAAGTTTTCCTTTGTCAATCGTGAGATATGCTATTGTGTAGGGTGTACATTCTTAAAACCAGCGAAGCATTTGATGCTGAACAATTTAGCAGCTACTAAAGTGCTTGGTGGAAAAAATCTGTCTATTGTATCAACACTTATATAGTCACACACTTCCTAAGCTTCTACCGTGAGTGTCTTTGAAGGATTCTCACAGTACTGTGGCTAACATAATTCTGAAATAGCATCTTATGTACACTAACTTCTCGAGTTGCAACTGGTTGTAAATTATTTCAAAATGAGGAAAAACCTTATGAAAAAGTTCTAACTGAAATATGAAATTATTGTCATTCAGGTAGTTTAAAATTCCTATTGCTTTTGCAATGGTAGGATGTTCACCGAATTTCAGTAAACCCGTTTTTTAAAAGTTGCAAACTTCCAGGAACTCTGTTTGTGGTCGATATGTTGAAGTTTCACCATATAGAAAATGTGCGTAAAATGACAACGTGTATAAGCTTCTTGAGAATGGACAGACATTGCGGTGATCTTGAGAGGAATATTTGAAGCCAAAATTTTGAAGAAAAATATTCTTACTTTTCGTGTAATACTTGATGCATTTCTCATTATTAGGTTAAGCTGATGTGCATAAAAGCGAATGAAATGTGCGTTACTATAAATTGCGTTCATGTTTGCTTAACACCTGCTTTTTTGCCTTTCGTTGCATTTGCACCATCAGATGTCTAGAACATCAGTTTTTGTCCATTTCCTTGATTCCTTGAAGGATTATGTCCTATTATTCTAAAATAAGTTTTGATATGCTTTCTGCAATTTGATTTTCTGGACTAAAGAAACCCTAGAAGCGCTCAAAATACTTCTCCATTCAATATGTATCGTAGAACGAGAACTATTTATGTGTTTTCCGACACATTTGTTGTCTCATCAACCATGCGAGCTACAAAGGAACCTTTTTTAATTTCCGTCCATATCTCCTTTCTAGCAGGCAATCAAGTACCTCATTATGAAACATCTATGACAGTCATGAAGACTGAGCTGGTTTATACGTGGTTCTTCAAATCTGAATCTAATTTAGATGCAAATTTTTCTATTCCTCTAAGTACGTCTGGATTTAATGAATCGTCTTTTTCATCACGTACACATAAAGGAGTTTCAGATTCCACAAAAGAAAATGCAATCTATTATTGTGGACAGTATTTCACGGTTCTTTTTAATCTTCGTATTATTCTCATTGGCTGAATGTCTATATGCCTCACGAAGTTTCTCCTTAATAGTAACGGTTCCTAAACGTAACAGAGAAAAACTACATTACTAATTTGCTTCTTTAAAATCTCATGCTTTCCAGTGCTTTATATCATTTCGTTTATGTTTCTAAAATCATCTATTTGTCGACGATACATCACCTCCAAACAGCATACACGGAATGTAAAACAACGCATTTTTTACTTGACAGCAGCAAAGCCAATGTTTCCGTTTGAATTATTCAGGAATCAAGTTACTTGTTGCGTATGCTTGGCTGAGATATTAGAATATCACGTGTTGAACGGCCACTTTTCTTAACTGTAACTTTCTCATGGAGAGACAGCTGTGAAAATTTAAGTTGGATTTCACTTATAGTGACAGAACGCAATTCTTTGGGGTGCAAGACCACAGACTTGTCTGTAAAATAAAAGAACAGAAAAATATATCAAACAGAATAGCTGGAATCAGGATAATATTGTAATTCC
This sequence comes from Schistocerca piceifrons, assembly GCF_021461385.2. Classification (NCBI taxonomy): domain Eukaryota; kingdom Metazoa; phylum Arthropoda; class Insecta; order Orthoptera; family Acrididae; genus Schistocerca; species Schistocerca piceifrons. Next base: position 659,337,518 of record NC_060139.1, read on the forward strand.
ACACTTTACATCTTTCAAGAAAACGGAACGGAACCGTGAAGCACACAGTTCCATACAAAGATCTTTTTAATAAATTGGAGGGTGACAACTGACAAGTTTAAGAAATATATATTGCACAAGTATAAGGAACGAATTAAAATAAAAAGGACTCATTATATTAAATATTGTCGGTAATATCAACAGGAAATAAGGGGGGGCTTATATGCGAGACGCCACTGACGTCATTAAACGGGTTCAGTGACAGCGTCACTCCAAGCATCTTTAGCCGGCCGGTGTGGCCGTGCGGTTCTAAGCGCTTCATTTTTGGAACCGCGTGACCGCTACGGTCGCAGGTTCGAATGCTGCCTCGGGCATGGATGTGTGTGATGTCCTTAGGTTAGTTAGGTTTAACTAGTTCTAAGTTCTAGGGGACTGATGACCTGAGTAGTTAAGTCCCATAGTGCTCAGAGCCATTTGAACCATTTTGAACCAAGCATATTTGATAACTAGGAGAGTAGTTTAATGAAACATGCGAATATGGTTTTTCTATTATCATCTATTATCATCCAGTTGAACATATGGCTTGAGCACTTTAAGTACCTGCTTTGCAAATTTAAATTTAACAAGTCACCATGGACCTTGCCGTGGTGGGCAGGCTTGCGTGCCTCAGCGATACAGATGGCCATACCGTAGGCGCAACCACAACGGAGGGGTATCTGTTGAGAGACCAGACAAACGTGTGGTTCCTGAAGAGGGGCAGCAGCCTTTTCAGTAGTTGCAGGGGCAACAGTCTGGATAATTGACTGATCTGGCCTTGCTGTGCTGGTACTGCGAACGGCTGAAAGAAAGGGGAAACTACAGCCGTAATTTTTCCCGAGGGCATGCAGCTTTACTGTATGGTTAGATGATGATGGCGTCCTCTTGGGTAAAATATTCCGCGGGTAAAATAGTCCCCCATTCGGATCTCCGGGCGGGGACTACTCAGGAGGATGTCGTTATCAGGAGAAAGAAAACTGGCGTTCTACGGATCGGAAGCGTGGAATGTCAGATCCCTTAATCGGGCAGGTAGGTTACAAAATTTAAAAAAGGAAAATTTGATTTATCTGGAAAGGCCACCTGTCGCGACTCGGTTCACGTCCAATTGCTGCTTTGGGGTGCAAATTCCAGCCTTCGTCGCCGATGACCAGCAGTCAGCATGGGTGGATGAACTAGGCACCTGCTGCGGAGGCCCATATGCAGTAACTTTCGCTGAACGGTCATTGCGGAGACACTGTTGGTAGCCCCTTCGTTCATCTGGGCGGTCAGCTGCGCAAAGATTGCGCATCTATTCGTCCGTACAAATCTCACAGCCGTCGTTCACCTTTTGTCCTCTATGGACCGTGGTACACCAAGGATGCCTCGGCGTTGGTTTTGGATAGCGTCATTTTGCACATGCACGGTATACTTTAACCACGGCGGCATGTCGTTTCAGAAATGCTACCGCCCTTGCCCCAAAATCTAATGATGATGCCCTTCTGAACGTCTGATAAATCGCTCCTTTTCCGCATTACGTCGAGATACGACTCTGACAGGTGACACGTACGTAAGCATCCTGTATGAGCACTGCGAATGTAGTGTGTGGACACACAAGGTGAGAATGTGGGTCTCACGGGAGGCGTGCGCGAGATAGTCCCTACAGTCGCGCTGTCCTCTGCGCTCTCGGTGGCTCAGACGGCACGGTAGCTCAGCGTGTTCGGTCAGAGAGTTCGTTGGCCTCTTTGATAAAAAACTGAGTGGAAGGATCAACAAGCGAACTTCACCGGATGTCATGTGACGTCCGCAACGAACAAACACAACGATCAACAACGAACAAAATGCAAAAAAAAAAAAAAAAAAAAAAAAAGAAAAAGATAGATACAGCGTCTGCCATGTAAGCTGGAGATCCCGGGTTCGAGTCCCACTCGGGGCACACATTTTCACCTGTCCCCGCTGATACATGTCAACGCCCGTCAGCAGTTGGAGGTATTATATAATTCTAATTTCATTTTGCTTCCATTCATGTCCATTGTGCGTTCCGACGGACTTGGTCAATTGCAACAGGACAATGCGACACCCCAAACGTCCAGAATTGCTACAGTGTGTCTCCAAGAATACTCTTCTGAGTTTAAACACTTCTGCTAGCCACCGAAATCCCCAGACATGAAGATTATTGAGCGTATCTGGGATGCTGTTCGGAATAGATCTAGACCCCCTCGTACTCTTATGGATTTATGGACAGTCCTGTAGGATTTATGGTGTCACTTCCCTGCAACACTTCTTCTGACATTAGTCGAGTCTATGCCACATCGTGTTGCGGCACTTTCGCGTGCTCGTGGCGGCCCTACACGCTATTCGGCATGTGTACCAGTTTCTTTGGCTCTTCAGTGTAATACAGTAATATGAATCTAGCAACTAACAGCCAAATCCGAAAACGTCAGTGTTATCTCCTGCTCAGTAATAAACAAAAATGCTTACAGAGGTAGTAGTATTATTTACACAGTCACTTATGAGAAAGAGTTTAGAATCCACACATTACTAAACATGCTGTCAAAATGACGCGCATCAACATCCGACTCCTGTGACTATATTCCTCGATATCCAGCTGTTGTCAAACCGGCACATGGCAATTTAAAGCTCTTATTCCCTGTATTGATGGACTTTAATATCATGAACATGGTTGATCATTGTCAGCAACTTCGTAATAATTTTATTCGACGAAGGAGTCAGGTACAGCCAACAATTGCGAATGGTAAATATTTATTCCTTGCTGTTATCCAAAATACATATCCATTGGTAGCAGGTGCTAATGTTTAATAGCTTTTGAAGAAGGTTAAGTCATAAACTAGTAAGAATAAATTCTTGCTATTTCCAAAGTCTTGGCTGTCCCTAACTCCTTCGTCGAATCAAAAATTTACCGCATCAGTTACAGTAGGCGTGCGAAAAATTAGGCGATGATCTCAGAGGCGAAGCTGGATGCTTAGACAGATAGGTTTGTCTATGTGGGGTGAGAGCACGTGATAAGTGGAGTGCTGCAAACTCATGGGGTTGCGTGCCTCGTACCGATCAACTGCTCATAAATTTCGACATGGATTCGTGAATGGCCGGCCGGGGTGCCCGAGCGGTTCTGGGCGCTACAGACTGGAGCCGCGCGACCGCTACGGTTGCAGGTTCGCATCCTGCCTCGGGAATGGATGTGTGTGATGTCCTTAGTTAGGTTTAAGTAGTCTAAGTTCTAGGGGACTGATGACCTCAGAAGTTAAGCCCAATAGTGCTCAGAGCCATTTGAACCATTTGATTCGTGAATGCACATTATAGAGGCGGTCATCTTGGAATGCGGTGCATATCTGTAGCAAGCAGTATGGTATTATGGTTGTTGTTATACAATGCAACGAGTAGAATAAAAATGGCATTCAAAACATTTAGTAAACATTTGTGATCGTGTCTAATATTACATAATGCACTTAGCTATAAATACAGTTACTAATAAATTAATCATACGCTCGCACAGGCAACACAACAAAGCTTCCTCAGGCAATTACAGTCACAACATTGTAGTCGCTGAGGGTGGCAGTGATGTCAACAAAGAACAGTCGAGACGTAGTCTTCCGAATGGTACCGACTTCTAACGATCAGTATTTTGAAACCGGCGGCCAACTTATTGCGCCGTTAGTACATCTAGTCCGTCGGGACATATAAAATACTATGTAGGTTACCGCCCAGTAATAAGATCGGTAAATATGCAGCCCGAGGTGTTGCCGCATTATGACTGTATTGGCTCTTGAGCAAAAGACGTCCACTGATCTCGATACTCGAGATGTGACCCTGTACGGATGCATCAGTATGGAGACACTCAACGTTAACCTCGACGGCCATACTGCCATACTCTATTCACAGGCCCAGATTTCAGAATCTTCTTTCTCTTTAAATTTGGTAATCATCTACTACCATTCAAAAAAGCGTTCATCGTGATTATTTATTTTATTGCTTTCTTTTAGATCTACACTCTCCTTATACACTAAAGAACCAAAGAAACTGGTACACCTGGCTACTATCGTGTAGGGCCCCCGCGACCATGTAGAAGTGTCACAACACGACATGGCATGGACTCGGCTAAAGTCTGAAGTAGTGCTGGAGGGAACTGACACCCTGAATCCTGCGGGTCACAAATCCATAAGAGTACGAGGGGCTGGAGCAGCACGTTGCAAGGCATCCCAGATATGCTCAATAATCTTCATGTCTGGGGAGTTTGGTGGCCAGCGGAAGTGTTTAAACTCAGAAGAGTATTCCTGGAGCCACACTGTAGCAATTCTGGGCGTGTGGGGCGTCGCATTGTCCTGTTGCAATTGCCCAAGTCCGTCGGAATGCACAATGGACATGAATGGATTCAGGTGATCAGACAGGATGCTTACCTACCTGTCGCCTGTCAGAGTCGCATCTAGATGTATCAGGAGTCCCCCTATCACTCCAACTGCGTACGCCCTAGACCAATTACAGAGCCTCCACCAGCTTGAACAGTCCCCTGCTGACATGCAGGGTCCATGGATTCGTGAGGTTCTCTCCATACAGTACACGTCCATCCGCTCGATACAATTCGAAACGAGACTCGTCCGATCAGGTGACATGTTTCCAGTCATCAACAGTCCAATGTCGGTGTTGACGGGCCCGGGCGAGGCGTAAAGCTCTGTGTCGTGCAGTCATCAAGGGTACATGAGTGGACCTTCGGCTCCGAAAGCCCATATCGATGATGTTTTGTTGAATGGTTCGCACGCTGACACTTGTTGATGGCCCAGTGTTGAAATGCGCGGAAGGGTTGCACTTTTGTCACGTGAAACGATTCTCTTCAGTCGCCGTTGGTCCCGTCCTTGCAGGATCTTTTTCCGGCCGCAGTGATGTCGGAGATTTGATGTTTTACCGGATTTTTGAAATTCAGAGTACACTCGTGGTAGGGTCGTACAGGAAAATCCCCACTCATCGCTACCCCGGAGATGCTGTGTCCCATCACTCGTGCGCCGACTATAACACCACGTTCAAATCATTTAAATCAGGATAACCTGCCACTGTAGCAGTAGTGACCGATCTAACAACTGCGCCAGACACTTGTTGTCTTATGTAGGTGTTACCAACCGCAGCGCCGTATTCTGCATGTTTAAGTATCTCTGTATTTGAATACGCATGCCTATAGCAGTTTCTTTGGCGCTTCTGTGTATATAATAGGGCGTGTTTTAACATTTTTTGTAGTTGTTACACGTTTTGATTGATTACAAAGTAATGGGTTAGCATAATAATAGAAATAATAATAATAGTAATTAAGTTATAGTTAAGAAAAAACGATTCTTTTTCCACAACGTATAACGTATCAGTATCAATATTAGTTGAGAAACACTATGCATTTTTATTGGCTGAAGGTGTGAAATGAAAGTTTAATGTCAAGAATGAATACTAGACAGACAATATTGAAAAGTATGAGCCGTTGTCAAACTAGATTCTAAAGAAGAAAGCTACATGCCGAGAGATACAGAATGAATGCTATCCTCTTACTAAAAAAGGTATTAGTGCATTTATATATAAATGTCATAATACAAATGATAGATAACGGGGCAGTCAAATGAAAACGAGACAGATGGAAAAAAGTAATTACAGTTGTTTATTATTTCAAAAGTAATTTGACATAACTGTTAATGCATTTATCCCACTGTGGGACAAAATGGTAAATGCCTTCGTGGGACAACGTATGCGGTTGCCCACGTGTTGCCAAGGTAGTTTAGACTACACTACAGAAGTTTCGCGGGGAAGTCCTTACACAGTCTGTACAGTCTCTCTCTCCCCATGAAATTTACATATTTCTGGAGCCCTGAAGAAAGACATTATTGGCTATCTACTTCCTTCAGACGAAGAGGTGCCCGAGTGTCTACAATTATGGTTCTTTAGGCACCTGCAAAACTTTATCCATGAAGGCACTAACTGCCTTACAGTGAGTGGTACAAATGTATTAGCAGTTACGGCGATTAAAAAGGTTACTAACTTTTTTTACCATCAGTCTTGTTTTCATCTGACTGCACCTTATAGACACATGCAAGCACATTACGTATAGTTGGCGACAGTTCCACCTTTTTACCTTTGCCCCGCTCGATGGAGATCGCAGCAATTGGTTGCATGAACGCCTGTATGTTTCAGATTACACGCGGTCGGAGGTGTGTTTCTCAATTATCAGCCTTTTGCTCATCTTCATGGGCACCTTCTTCTCGGTGTACACATTCCGGAATCCTCGCTACATGTTCAAGAGGCTGGCTGGCGGCATACACTTCCTCGCTTGTAAGTACCGTCTTGTTCTAACAGGGAGTGCCCATCACATCCATATTCACCCAGGCTCACCCGACAGAATATTACTCACCCCCTTACAGGGGAACACTGGCCCCTTTGTAGCGCTGTAAATACTACCTTACTACAAATGATTGAAGCGATTTCATAAATTCACTGGATGTTAATTTACGTAGTGTCACAAAATTCAACACACATATTGTAAAAACTCAAAAAGTTTTGTACTGTTGCAGCCGCATTTCAGATTTCTGTCATAAGAGTGCGGTAGTGAGCAGTTAGGCAAGGTGATGGCAGGCGCCGATAAAGCGTGTATTATGCTTGAAATGCATTCACGTCAGTCTCGCGGCCTAAACCAAGGCAAATATTTTGTGTGGGGTTACGTGGGATATTTAGTATTTATGCCTCTTCTATCAGCAAATCTACCGGAACTGTGAGCTCACATAAACGGTGCTTTTGAAAGAATTGATAGGGACTTGCTGTACGGAACGTGGGAAAAACTTGATATCTGCAGAATCAGTCGGGGTCACGTATGGAGCACTTCTGATACGTAAAAGAAAGAAAAGAGGTTTTCTATGTCAGAGCAAAGCCCTGTGAGAATATGTCAAACAATATAGCTGCAGCAAATCTGTGAAATCGCTTCAGTTAATTATAATAACATTCTAGTGTGGAATTGGTACTAGGAGATCATGTGTACGTCCACCACTTACCTAGTTCTTGGCATTGAAAGAAAGGAGGAACGAAGATTAGAGTTTAACGTCCATCGACAGCGTGCTCTTTAGGGACGGAGCACAAGTTCGAATGGCGAAAGGACTAGAGGGATGTCGGCCGTCTCTTTTACAGAGGAACCATCCCGACATTTGCTTTAAGCGATATAGGGAAATCACACGAAATCTAAGCCTGAATGGCCAGATGGGGATTTAAACCGTCGTCCTACCGTATGCAAGTCCAGTGTGCTAACCACTGCCCCACCTCGCTCAGTCATGCATGGCATTGAAGTTGTGGGTACGTACCTGACGGTTGTACGAAATGAGCGCAGGAAGATGGGTCGACCCGGAGAAGTGCCAGAAAGGCAGAAGGGACCTATGCTTGGGCTTGCTCATAGCCATATCGCCAATGAAGCTGACTGATTTGTTGCTTTATCAATGCGGTATGTCTGACATATCTACGAGGAATGATGCACCACTCGCAGCCTTGGAATAGTGGTCGTTAAAATATCGTCACCAGCAAGGACGGGAGACGAGTGTTACACCATACTTCGCACGCGCGAACTGGCGACGCTCTGCGCTGACAGAACGTAAGCGAGCTCAACCTGTTATCTTTCTCATACGATTTTACAGAAACTATTCACGGAAAATATATGATTTTTGCCTTACTTGCAGCGTTATATGTCAGCTTCGTGGCGAAGTGCCCATCACTTCGCTAATGACCATTCTTATTGTGATGTACACATTTTAGTAAAGCACTACACAAAACTCAAAAAGTTGGCAACGTAAATTAGGGGTAGCTATGATTTTGCGTTTGATGCGTATTACACCATATGTTACTGCGCATGAAATTTAGCTAACATGATGAATTTTTGTTTAGACTTGGGAGGAGGTCTCTATCTCCCTCCGATCTCGAGAAAATGGATCCCATGTAGCGCGCTCTCTTCCGATCTCACGCCAGCGAGAATGAAATACTCGCAACGTCTCTCATATCTCCTAAACCGCTCGAGACATCGAAACGAAAGTTTGGCGAATGATAGCACACAAGGAGGAGAGTGTTTCGCCAGTTCTTAAACACACGGAACTTTCTTATCAATGGCAATATATCAGTACTTATACTCCCCTTTTTATTTATTTCACTCCAGTGACTGTAATTTTTTAAGAATTATCGACAGCAAGCGAAACAAGAGCTTCCTATAATGAAAATAAATATGAAATTTCTTCTTTTATGTTACTGCAAACCGACACTATGAAGTTTTTCGTAAGCTTTGGAGCTCTCTGATTGCCTAAAGAGAATGCAAGTCCATCTCAATCAGCTTCCAAGCGAACATTGGTTGATTAATTGAGTGACGTATTTATTCATCCGGTAGAACAATAAAAAATGAATGGATGGAGTCAATTGTTGGTACAAACGTACTTATTAAATATACATATATGAATACTTACCATTTGTACAGTTCTTATAATTAGTTTACAATATTCATAATTATGTCGTGTTTCCTAAAATATGGGGTATTCATGAGTATGAAGTGACTACCTGTAATTATTCTAAGTATTCATTTACAATGTAACAGCTTTTACCTAATGAAAATGTTTTTAGCATTTGGTTAAAGATCTGAAGTTCATTTACACCTTTAATTTCCTGTGACATCATGTTGTACAGTTTTAGTCCATTACATAGTATATTGCTCTGTGTTTTTGACTTGTTTTTCCTGTTTAGGTGTAAGTAGTGACTGGGTCCAGTTTCAGGGTCATGTATTGAGCTGTTTGTAGTATACAGACGAATATTTTTTCTTATGTACATTATAGATTGGAAAATGTATTCACATGCGACATTTAGAATTTCTAGCTTTTTGAATTAATCGGTACAATGGGCCCTAATGCTACTGTTTGTTGTTAGCTGTATAACCCTTTTCTGTACATTGAAGACAGTCTTAATGTTTGCAACATTTGTTCCCCAAAATATGATTCTGTAACTGAGGATTGAATGTAGGCTAACATCCCAAATAGGTCACTTTGAGGCTTGAAATATTTCACGATGGTTCAACTATACAGAAAGCATAAAATGTTGTGCACAGTCTCTATGCCAAGGCTTTTACATATTCTGTCTGTTTCAACTGGCAGTCTACATTCAACCCCAAGAATTTGGTGTCCATTACATATTCTAATACATCATCACTGTATTTTTAATCTAGCATCATTGTGTTTTTCATTCAACAGGAAGAACATACAATTAAGTTTTCTTTACGTGAAGAGCTACTTTTGTGAGACGTACTTCGTTTTCGTATCTCTTTCACTGATTCTACGATCGATTAATTTAAGTTGGTATCACTGTTATATTCCTGTTTGTTTTCAATTCTATGCAGTCATGCCCATGCCCAGAGAAAGTGTCCGCTTAACATGCGTGTTATTTTCAATTGTAAGTGCTCTTTCTGATCAGTAAATCTCAACTCTGTGCTGATTCATTGTGGTGCATAATTATGTAAGTTTAGCCTAGCTAACTTTTTGGACGGATTTCTGCTCCGTGTTGGTAAGAGAGCAAGGGAGGCTCCATTATCTTTGGTGACACAGTGGCAAGACGGATACGTTAAAAAAAAAACTGCAGGAGGGCCAAACGGCACATTTCTGTGTGGTCTACGTGACTCAGTCGGCATATGCCGATGTCAAAATGGATATTCACGCCAAATTTACAAGTGAGGCGTTTCACTGGCCCGTCCGATTTCTACGGGAGAAGTTTCTGGTAGCTTTCTCTTGGCAGAAGTGCTCCACGTAAGATGTATTCTTATGCTCTTCATGGTATGTGGTTGGTGTATACCGTCATGCAGAAAAGCGAGACAGAGAACTGGTCGGTGTGGACTGTGAAAAACTGCTGGCATGGCGCCGTCTTGGACGCTGTAGTGAGAATAGATAACTTTAGTGATGCGAAGAGGAGAGTTGAAAGGGTTTTGGGAACATGAGGGGGCCAGTTATCTTTGGGCGGACTCTGAATGTGCAGTCACATACATGAGTAATTGTAAAATTCAGTCAGATTGCATCGGAGAATTATACAGATTATAGAGAATAATTTCATTGCCGCGCATGGTCAGATAAAAGCTGGGAGTATCTGGGAGTTAATTCGATTCTAAGGTTCTCAGATAAACTTTGGGGTACTGAACAAAATCGATTCATGCCGGCAGATGAGTAGTGAAAGGCCACAGAGATTACTGCCCTCCGAGGTTGTTCCAGCCAGCTCGCTGAAATGGCAAGAAGCAAATAATTGAAAGCTTGGCTAGAGATGAGCTGCGGACTCCGGAGTAATTGATAGCTTCATCAGTATTTTCATCTTTGCTCCTCGCGCTCAGACAGGTAGTCGTGACAGGGGGGGCAATTGTACCAGCAACGCTGAGCCCTAAGGAACTCAAAATTTTGGTCACCCCTGGCTTAAGTAGTTCATTTTCTACTACGTTCATTGCAGTTCGGGTTGATGAAAGATTTAAAATTATAACAGAAGGTTGGGATGTTTGACGAAGGAAGACCTAGATATGCTTATATCAACCAGGAAGGGAAATCCGTTAACTCTTTTCAAGATTTGTCAATGATAACCCCCAGAAATCTACGACGATTTGTACTACCCTTAATCACAATAAAACAACAAGTACCTTTCACTTTATTTTTGTGAGAGGTTGTGGATTGCTTTTTGAGTGCAGTGTTGGGGTTTTAGCTGTCATCACCATGTTGCTGTCATCAACAAACAGTATTTTTTCTCCACATCCAACACACTGTGGGGAATCATTAATAAGAAATTACATATCAGTAACCATAACCAGTTGTGAACCCAGGATTACATTATTGGATCTGGCATCACAGTTTGCTATGATCCCACTATCCTTCAAAATATAAGTCACAGTAGCACTTACTTTTTATGTGCCTGGCACAGGTGCCTATGATTTTAATAATAACAACAGTAAAATATGTAAAATATTTTAATATACTGGTAATAAAATATTATGATTACAATGGAAAATATGTATGTTTAATAACAATTTGTTGTTTACATCAGTGTTTGGTGCACTGCCTTAGCATAACTCCCAAGCAATTGCCATTCTGGGAAATACGGCATTTGTCTGAATATTTGAGAAGCATTCAGTGTCACACAGTTGATTTAAGAACTATAGTAGCAACAAATTTGGTAACTTGCATAATATAAAGGAAAAGTGTGCCCTTGGCATTATCAGTATTTTATTTAGTGTTAAGATTGTGATGACAATTGTACATACTAGCTATGCAAGCATGTGGATGAGAGGAATTCTGTTTCTATAAGTTTTTCCCCCACAATATGGGCCTTTCCCTTGCTGTCTTGTCTTACTCAGCTTCCTGTGGTTTGTCTGTTTCGCCTGCAAACTCACAATTGATTTGATTGTTGACAATAGGTACAGTCAACCTGTGGATGTGGACCTTGCACTCAAGCAAGCAACTGTGTTAACATAGCTTGTAATTTCTTGAAATAACTGTCATTTTCAAGATGCTTTATTTTCGCTACACTCAAGAGGTTCGATAAGAAATTTGTATTTGTCAAAATATGAACATTTTCCACTAAAATGTGAAAATGTGTGTGGACAAGGAGGGGGGGGGGGGTCGTGGTACTCCCACTCCTCCATCTCCCACTTGGATCTGCCCCATCGGTAAAGATCATCAGTTGCAAGATCCTGGAGCATATTCTAAGCTCAAAATTCATAATGTGCTGAAGGAAAAGGACTTCTGGAGAGAATCAGGACATATTCATTAAAAGTCACTAATGTGGGAACAGTTCCTTTATTCACAGACAATGTCATATGAACAGTAGATGCTAGTGACCAGGAAGATTTGTCTTCATAGATTTAGGATTGGTGTATGGCACTGGAGCACACTGTCACCTGATAACCTGTATTACCATATCTAGTTTAGCTCCACAGTCACATGGTTAACTCCATTAATTTTTGACTGTATAGAGCCTATAACACTATACTGGATGGCATATGTTAAACAAAAATATGAGTGACTTCAGAGATTCTGCAGGAGAGCGTAAGAAGAGCCCGAATATTCTCAGTATACATCCACAACCAGATTTATCGCTGATAAGTACAGGAAGTATGATTTTCATGAAATTCAGAGTGATTTGATCAGTATGTACATTTGGTATACAGAATATTTGCTCTTTTTCAGTGTAGATAAAATCAGGATAATACTATAATAAAAACAAAAAAACTTGATAACAATTAATTTTAAAATCAGTAGTAAGCTTCTGGCACCTCTCATCGTGTTTCAGTTGGTCTGCTGTTGAGTGATATGACATGGAAAGGAATTGATGATGATTATGGTTTAATGTCCCATTGATAAAGTTGTAATTAGGGTTGGAGTAGTAGCTTGAATAGGACTGTGATGGGGAAGGAAATCTGCTGGCAGTGCCAAAACTAACGCTCCAGCTCACTTGATGCTGTGAAATAGGCTGAACACATGAAACAAGTAGTTCAGAAATGGAACACTTAAATCTTTTTTCTTGTGCTGCAGTAGATACAATCATACAGTTAATTTCATCTTTATAAAAATCGTTGAAAGTGTAAATTTGAAAGCAACATTAAATGTAGTCAGGTCATTCACACATTATGGTTGAGTTTTGAAGGAGAGGATATAATTTGTTCTTTGGGGGTGAGCAGCTCTTGCATTAAGGATTATATTTACCTGCTTTCTCAACTGCAGAACTGGTATATCTTACAGAAAATTAAGTACACTGTGATTATTTGAAAATGGAATACTACTGAAAGTATGGATAGAACTATGACCTGGATGACAGTCGCATGATGAATAAGAGAACATTTGTGGGATGTTAAATGGAAATGGAAAATTTTATGCTATTTATATTTGTATTAAAGTTTTAAATATTTAGAAAAAAAAACAATATGGTATTTTAAAATTGGAGTTATTTGTAATTTGTAATAATTATTTGTAATAATGAATTATTTGTAATTTGTAGTTATTTGTAATTGTAATTTGTAATACTATTGACAGTCAGACTCTATTAAATTTTGAGTGTGTACGTATTGTTCTCTCACAGAAAGTGGCTGATGTATGTGCATGCTCTCTGTGCTCAGAACATCACTTTTGGTATTTCTCCTTGATTACCCTGCATCTAGGAAACTCTTGGTCTGTGTGTACTTGATTCCATGATTTGGTTGTGTTAGATGCAATAATATCTGTGCCAGCTCAAGGAGGTGCTGGAAACCACTCAACTGAGACTCATACTGTAACGTTTTAATGCCACAGTCCCATCACATTAGTAAAAAATGTGTAGAATTGAAATGTACCTGCATCCACCACTCAGAAGTAATTCTGCCAGTTTTTACTTTGTCTTGAATTGCATCTGCTAAAGGTAAGAATGAAGAGCTTCTACAGGTGGGGGCTGTGACATGTTTCTGATGACTTGATTAATAGTTTTGAAGAATGAGTAGTTGTATCAAGTGCAGTGGAAATTGTTTGATATAATGGATAGTAATAAGCTGAAATGGAATCTTTGCTAGCACACTTCATATAATTCTCTCACTTTATGATTTTTTTGAAAAGATGTAGTCCATCTGTAACCAAGCATATTTTGTTGCTCTTGAGTATGACAGTCAGTACAGCTGAATAGTAACATGTGGGTACAGGCTTGGAGCTTACAATGAACTCCCAGTGAGTGAGCCAAAATCCTGATGACTGTATACTAAAAATACTCCAAACAATTGTCTATTGGGTTTGGAAGTATGACAAGAAACAGCGTGCTCCAAATAAACTTCTGGCATGGGTTTTAAACGAAAATAGATTACCTACAAATGCAAACCTGAAGCAGTTTTTCATATTTCTTTTCCCGAGAGCTGTTACATCTTTTTTGCCGCATACAGAACAAGTGTTCACATTCAGTTTATTGTACTACCACCTTGAAATATTTTTTTTATGGTTGGAGATTAAATTACTTGAGGTAATGCAGCAACCAGCCTTGTTTTATGTAGCTCTGTTTACACGAAAATGCATTTTAGATTTCCTTAAATCTTCAGTTTGTGTAATACACTTTTTTTCATCAGTAGAACATTTTGAATATTGCAGCTGATTTTTATGCTGTAACTTTTAGCTGCTTATTTAGCATTTATATGCATAATACACACACTTTTATCTTCACTGATGCACTGGTGCTGTGCAGCATTTGCCATATAGCCAATTTATAAGAACTGATGAAGATATAACTATATTGGTGGAAATAAAGTTGCACAAAAAGTGGCTGGTTACTGTATTTCTTTCAGTAATCTTGTTCAGAGACAAAATGAAATGCCCAATCCACTACTATATGGTACTGGTACCTACTTTGGCAGAAATATATTTCCCTGGCTATGAGATGATCCTGCATGTATGACAATCCCTTTCTTTTAAAGAGGCTTTCTCAAGGAAATTTCATTTTTTATGTATTTCCACTAATCAAAACCACAGAATGTTTTATTGATATAAATAACCTACCTAAGTAAGTTAATATTATATCTATGCTAAACTTATGCTGTTCATTGGTTGTCAATATTTTGATAATACAAGCAGAGATAAAGTACACCAAAAGAAATGTCTAACAATAACTTTTACCTTTTCTCCTTTCTATGCTCACTATCTAAACCAACTACTCATAGCTTCACTATTTTTATTCACCGTCATTATCAGTATAACTTGCATCATTATCTGGGATGACAGTTTCAACTAAACAATAAGAGGTGAGGTAAGTGGCAATGTATTTCTATTTACAACTGGCAATTAAATTTATATCTACCTATTGTTCAGTCTACTAAGGTTTCCCAGATATAGAAAACTTAGTGCACTTTCACCAAATCACCACAGCACTAACTTAGATGAAATGAATCAGTTTTGATTAAGCTGGGATGGAGCCACAGTTGAGGGAGGGGAGCAGGTTGTGTCAATTCTAAAACTCCTATCAGATCTATACCTATGTTGTGCAGTTGGGGAGGGGAGGGGGGTTTGTCTGGGATCCACAGATCAAGATGCTGGACCAGTCCTTTCTCACAGCTTAATAAGAATCTGAGGGAAAAAGCAACAAACAAAAATATTGGGGACTTTATCTCATCATTGTTCTGCATAGGTTCTCATCTAGCTTTACTGAAGAACCATACACAAACTGTTATTGTGCCAAAGGAAACCTGCATAAGTTCCCATGAACTGCATGAAGAGACAAACCACCCTAAATACTGCAGTGTTTGCTAAAGCTGTAGTATTTTTCTGACAATGTTTGAATACCCTAAACTGCAGTTTGTAGTGTCACAAATGATAATGCACCAGAATCCTGTGATGCATAATAGCACCCAATAAAATGAAATGAATGGAAGCAGTAGGTGCTGGTGGAAAAACAAACAGTGCTTTTTTTTCTTCTTTACTTTTTTACTTTTCTTTTCTAAATTACTGATTGTAATGGGAACCTGAGGATACAGTGATGAGTTTTCTCTCTCATCAAATGTTGGCATGAACAACTATCTTAATATCTATTTCCTCTTCTGCATGTAGTGAGTTTTTCTCGTCCCCTCACCAAAAATTATCCAATTTCATGTACATATTTATCTCTCTGGGTTGAGAATTTATCAGGTGCAATGACATATGTATTACCTCTACAGGGTGCTACACTTAAATCCAGACACATTTCAATTTGAATTTCCTGCAGTATTGTAGTTATGCTGAAGGTCACAATTGGTGTTCTTGATAGCCATAGCAATCTAGTAAACATAGGAACCTCAAAATGGCCAAGATGTTATGGACAAGTGTGGAGTACACCAAAGAGCTGCAATTATCAAAAGTCTTCACACTGTGTGTTTGCCCACTGGAATAGTTCAATTCTTTGTGTACCCAAGATCAACTGTTTACAATATTGTGGCCAAGTATAATGCTTCAGCGGAGTCTGGGGATGCTTCCACTAACCTCATTTGAGGAAACACGTGTTGTGAACTATGGCAGTCATTGAAAAGGTGTAGGCCCCAATTTCAGAGAACCCATGGCAATCGTTGAAGAAACTGGCATCAGTATTGAATGTCAGAAAACGAACAGTGCATTGGATGGCAGAGGAGGACCTTATATGAGTCATTTAATCCAAACCTGGCTCTCAGATAATGTTGACATGTTCTTGTCAAAGGAATTCTGACCCCTGAATAGCCCAGATTTGAACCCCCTCGACTACTATGTTTGGAGCATCGTTGAAAGAGTTACCAGAAAGATGAGGCACCCAAATGTCAGACCACTTCAAGGCAGCATTCATGAATGTGGACAGCACTCTTTTAAAGACTGTGTGTGATGACTCCAGAACAATATTAGAGGCAGTCAGTGCAGCTGACAGGGTTACATTGAGTAATATTACTCTTGAAAGATACAACTACTTACACATAAAAGGATTTTCATTTTCATTTGTATTTTTTTTTTTAATAAGTTTCATTTGTCTGGATTTAAACGGCACACCCTGTATAAAAGTTAGATAGACTGCAAGAGCTGTTGTCAATAACATTTATTTATTGCAAACTTTACACTGATGACTGGCTATCGAACCATATATAAGCCTTCTGGAATCTTTTTGTGGTTACAAACTAACTCAGCAATTAGGAACTATAGACAGCCACCACATTTCAATTGAAAGTTTCTGTTGATGTATAGAGTCTCATTTATGTAATGTTTGTGATCATAGACTATTAAATGTAACTGCTACAGGTATTATTAATGTGACCCCTGAAGTAACACCATAATTTCAGGTAGCATTCCTAATAAAATAATCTGTGTAAAACATGAAGTACTTCTTTGTATTTACTCTAATGCTATTATGCAATGAATGAAAGATTTCAGATTGATATCTTTTCTTGAAGAAGATAGTACATATCTGAGAGTCAGTACTACAGAGGAATAATAGTAAGTAGTTGGTGAGAAGAAATACTATAAATATAATATTCTGAAGAATTTTTTCCCATGAACTCAGATTGAAGCTTTAAAAAAATATGCAAAAATTATTAAAAGTCAACAGCATGGGGCTTGGTAGTGGAAAGGAAGAAGATAATTTGAGTACCAAGTTGGGAAAAATAGTTCAATGGCAGAGCATTACGTAGTTAAGGAAGCAATATAGTATCAGTCACATCCTATAGACACAGCATTACCAGAGGAGGAGAAAAAGAAAGGAATTAGAACAAATGAGGAACAGCTCTCAGTATATACATTCATAGGTGGAGAGAACCATTGCAAAGTATAATAGCAATACCATTTATAGAAATTGTTCACTATGTGAATTTCTTCTACATACACAAGGTGATCACAGAGAGTCTGAAAAACTTGTGCGGTGGTTGGAAGGTAGGTTGTGCTCAGAAATAGTCATTAAAAATTATTCATATGTTACACTGTTTCAGAGCACTAAAGTTATCCAATCAGGCCATTGTGTACACAAATTCAAGAGGCCCACCAGATACAATTAGTAAAAGTTGTGCTCATAGAATAGATGACAGCACATGACACTGCTTGGCCTTTGGTCCAAGTTTAATCCTTACTTCTGTCTCACGTCTAGTTTTTGTATCTTTCTCTTGTTTGGTTTTAGATAACCACATGAATAACATGTCTGGCAACACCATCCCTGGTGAGCCACTTGAGTTTGCAAATGCAATGGCCTGATTGACTAACTTTAATGGTATCAACTCAGGAAAGGAGCAACATACCAAATTTTTTTCTTAACAGTTATGTCTCAGCATAACTTACTTTGCAACACCTTTACAGGCTTTTCAGACTGTTTCTGACCTCTGGAAATTTGTAATACTTCATAAATCAGAATATTATGTATAAAAACAGTTATTTTGACAAAAGTGACTATCCTTCCTTTTAATTGCTCAGATACTGTTTTTATTATTACTTCATACTAAACATTTATGTAAATTAAGTGATATCAGAGGACACTGTCAGGTGCCTGTAAACTTGAAAATATATTTAATATCAATATTAGCATTAACTGGAATTTACATTCCGAGTCCAGCAATTCAGATAGGGCCTATATTATAGAAGAGTGGCTAATAAGGTACTATTTTTCTTTGTTTGTGAATATTTGGGGATTGTACTATCTGATAATAGCCAGGAAACCATTAAAGATATTTACACCACAATACAAACCTCCATTCTGAAACCCTACTTAAACAAAGTAATAGTACGAGGGTGGTTTGAAAAATAGTTAGAACGGAATAGAAAAAAAGTGCTTACATCACTGAAACTTTTTTAACTTTTCAGTGTAGTCTCCTTGTAGATTAATGCACTTGGTCCAGTGATGTTCCAGTGCTTTGATCCCATCTCAAAAATAAGTTTCTCCAGATGTGCAAATTAGTTGTCAACTCCAGCTATCAATTCTTCGTTTGAAGTGAATCTTTGTCCACCAAGAAAAATTTTCATTTATGGAAAGAGATGGAAGTTTGACAGACACATATCAGGTGAAAAAGCGAGTGTGGAAACAATTCATACTTTAGTTCATGCAATTTTGACATGACGACAGCACATGTGTGTGGGCACACATTGTCTTGATGGAAGATGACTTTCTTCCTTGCTAAACGTTGCCTTTTTCCACGTATCTTTTGATGCAGTTTATCCAAAAGGTTAGCATAGTATTCTCCAGTATTTGTTTGCCCAGTGGGTAGATAATCTAAAAACAGAATCCCATTCACATCCCAGAATACTGATGCCTTGACCTTTCCCACCAAAGGAATTGTCTTTGTTTCCTTTGGTGGTGGAGAATCAGCATGTTTCCACTGCTTTGACTGTTGTTCCGTCTCTTGGCTATAGTAATGCACCCAGGTTTCAACTGTGGTCTCAAACTGGTGCAAAAAATTTCGTTCGTTGCTCCTAAAACGGGCCAAACATTGTTCCGATACGTCCATTCTCGTTCGTTTTTTATCCAGCATCAAGAGTCATGGCACTCATCCTGCAGTTAATTTTTTCTTTTCTGACTCTTCATTTAAAATGCGATATATCCTTTCAGATGACATCTGGCAAGTGTGAGCAATTTCAGGCACTTTCAATTGGCGATACTCCACGACCATTTTGTATTCTTTTGCAATGATTTCTGGAGTATTGACACGTCTTGGCTGACCACTGCATGGCTCATTATATGAGCTCTTACCGACCAAAATTAAATTCATTTGTCCACAAATCACTATGTGGGAACAACAACAGAACCATGTCACTGCCACACCTCTCTTCCAAGAGGACTGATGTGGCACATGTTTACAGGCACCAGTCCAATGAATATCATGTGAACAACTCGTTGTGCTAGCTCTGAGCTCTCATTGTGATTCTGAGAACTTTTCAAACCACCCTTGTATGAAAATGGATAAATTAAGTTCAGAAATGAGTGTATTGTATTGAAGGCCATAGGCAGAGTGATATATTAGGGCAATAAAATATGCAATACATTTCCTGTGTTTTTGAGAATATAAGAAGCTGATATATATTTACCTAATCAAAACATTTAGCTAATCATAAGATCAGGTTGTTTCCTCAGATTCATCATTCAAAAAATACAGGCCACCTTATACTCACAGATTAAACTTGCTGCAAAATCAACATTTTTATGTTGTGTAGCAGATTTATACAGGGACTGTCCTACATTTATAGATGAAGCTTTGGTGACGAAGGTCATGTGCAGGCTTATTTTGAAAATTTGGAGAAGAAACAGTGACTCTAGCATGGCTAAGAACTACAGTGAATGTGGGGAGGGAAGTGATGGGTGGGAAGTAAATTTCATCAGGCTGCCAAACATGGGAATGCATACTGTGTTCCTTGGCTTCTTATGAGCATCTACCATGTTTAAACTAAAGTTTACCTCAAATAATTTGTAATCAAAATAGAACTGACTTTAAAATCAGACAAATACTCAGCAACAATATACATTTCTTCAGGAGACAGTAAAAGTCTAGACAGGGGCCTATAATGTACTTATGTGTTCCACATGGCAGTGTTGTCAGTGCTCACCATAAGGTACTATGGGAACTGAAGGGGGAGTGTTAGCTGCTGGTTGCACTCAGCCAATGAGAGGACACTGGGCAGGCTACATGTTTGGAAGCCAGAGACAAAGGTATATTGCCATCCTCACAACAACATAGGTGCAAAATCCACTACACATCCAGGGGGGAGTCGGAGGCTGTGTTATCAGGTCCCACCATAACCCTATCCTCGGAAATCACATGACATTTAGAGGAAACATCCAAATGTTTGTGAGGACAATTATAAGTTTTATTGATGCCCATTTCACTTGCAGCAATTTAAGCCCTTGTTCTTAGGTCCCACCCTAATGTCCACCTTGGAATATGCAACATATTCAGAAAAAAGAGCCAAATACAAGGTCTGTGAGAAAAGTAATTAGGTTAATTTTTTGTTGAACAAAGTTTTTATTTCTTTCAAAAACCAATATTGTCCTCTTCAAGGTAGTTTCCTATAGCAGTTATACACTGGCAGAGCCATCGTTTCCAGCCTTGACAGTGAGTGCCTTTAACATATTGGCCACATTCTTCTGAATGCTCTCCAAAGTCCCAAAATGGTGATCAAACACTTGGTTGACAGTTTTCCCTGGAAGAACCAATTCCTTATGCTCGATACCCCTTCTGTCAAGAAAGCAAATTGGCATTGTTTTGATCTTTGAGTGGTTATTTGAGCTTTCTTCAGTTGCGGAGTGCCCGTCTTCACTTTGCCACTTTATCTCAGGTTCATACTCAAAAATCCAGGATCCATCACCTGTGATCACACAACTCAACCATTCATGGTCATTGACAATCCCCTCAAGAAGATTTACAAATACTTTCAGCCTTCCACTTAGCTGTGAGGTTTTTTTGGTATCATTTTGGCACAAACCTTTCACATGTTCAAAACTTCAGTCAAAATTTTATGCATGGTGACAGTCTTTAAGTTTAACACATCACCCATCATCCTTATGATTACACATTGGTGTGATCTCGCAATAGCACACACATGTTCATCTTCAATGTGTTCTCAGCTTTCCAAAAAGTATTTGTGCCAGCAAAAAACATATACTCTTCATAAGAAATATTCCCCAAAGACCTGTTTCTACTTTACAAAGGTCACACTCTCAGATTCCCAAGTTTAAGCTTGATGGCATTATGTTGCCCTAAATTCTGCTGTTGATGGCTGTATGGGGCTGATACTTAGACTGAGCAATTGGAGAGGATGAATACACTGGCCTACACAAGAACAACAACAGAGAGTTGCTAGATCACAGTATTGTCAGTATCATTACTTTTCTCAAGCACCTTGTGTTTGTGACAACCATGACACTGTATTATTCTGTAAATATGTATATTTAAGTTCCATCTACAGGCCCAGATTTATCAGTCTGTAAGAAGAAAGCCTGTATTCTGTGCTGCAGGGGAAAAAGGGGTTGAATTTTCATAATGTTCAAAAAGGTGTTACCTACATGTGTTTGTACCTACTTGAACTCAACTGGGTGATAACACTTTTGAATTTACAGAACTGTGAATTCTGTTAAAACATTGCTATAGTAGTGTGTCAAATAGAGGAAAGATGAATGCCATCAAGGTTTTATCTTAAGCTGGTAAGTCAGCTATACTGGCCAATTTGTATGTGGTTTTGGGAGATTTCACACTTTCATGTAGGCAAATGCGGTAACATTCAAAAGATGCCGCTTCTCAATTGTACCAAAAAGGCTTTCCTCAGGTTAGAATTTTTTGTGTTCCAGATTTTCATTTTTAATGCCAAATCCAATACGGCTGCTAAAAACTTATAAATATGTTTTAGGTATATTTATGTGTTGTTGATAATTTTGCTGGATGCATATTTTTTTAACCGTATGCAGAAAAAATTTCAAACTTAAGTTCAGGAATACATCCTTTGTGATTATTTTAATAATATAAAATAATATAATAATATATAATGAACCATAGACCTTGCTGTTAGTGGGGAGGCTTGCGTGCCTCTGCGATACAGATAGTCGTACTGCAGGTGCAACCACAACGGAGGGGTATCTGTTGAGAGGCCAGACAAACGTGTGGTTCCTGAAGAGGGGCAGCAGCCTTTTCAGTAGTTGCAGTGGCAGCAGTCTGGATGATTGACTGATCTGGCCTTGTAACACTAACCAAAATGGCCTTGCTGTGCTGGTACTGCGAACGGCTGAAAGCAAGGGGAAACTACAGCCGTAATTTTTCCCGAGGGCATGCAGCTTTACTGTGTGGTTAAATGATGATGGCGTGCTCTTGGGTAAAATATTCTGCAGGTAAAATAGTCCCCGATTCGGATCTCCGGGCGAGGACTACTCAGGAGGACGTCGTTATCAGGAGAAAGAAAACTGGCGTTCTATGGATCGGAGCGTGGAATGTCAGATCCCTTAATCGGGCACGTAGGTTAGAAATTTTAGAAAGGGAAATGGATAGGTTAAAGTTAGATATAGTGGGAATTAGTGAAGTTCAGTGGTAGGAGGAACAAGACTTTTGGTCAGGTGAATACAGGGTTATAAATACAAAATCAAATAGGGGTAATGCAGGAATAGGTTTAATAATAATAAAACAATAGGAATGCGGGTAAGCTACTACAAACAGCACAGCGAACGCATTGTTGTGGCCAAGATAGACACGAAGCCCACGCCTACAACAGTAGTATAAGTCTACATGCCAACTAACTCTGCAGATGATGAAAAAATTGAAGGAATGTATGATGAAATAAAAGAAATTATTCAGATAGTGAAGGGAGACGAAAATTTAATAGTAATGGGTCACTGGAATTCAGTGGTAGGAAAAGGGAGAGAAGGAAATGTAGTAGGTGGATATGGATTGGGGATAAGAAATGAAAGAGGAAGCTGCCTGGTGGAATTTTGCACAGAGCGCAACTTAATTATAGCTGACACTTGGTTCAAGAAACATAAAAGAAGGTTGTATACATGGAAGAAGCCTGGAGATATTGACAGGTTTCTGATAGATTATGTAATGGTAAGACAGAGATTTAGGAACCAGGTTTTAAATTGTAAGACACTTCCAGGGGCAGATGTGGACTCTGACCACAATCTATTGGTTATGAACTGTAGATTAAAACTGAAGAAACTGCATAAAGGTGGGAATTTAAGGAGATGGGACCTGGATAAACTGACTAAACCAGATGTTGTACAGAGTTTCAGGGAGAGCATAAGGGAACAATTGTCAAGAATGGGGGTAATAAATACAGTAGAAGAAGAATGGGTAGCTTTGAGGGATGAAGTAGTGAAGGCAGCAGACGATCAAGTAGGTAAAAAGTCGAGGGCTAGTAGAAATCCTTGGGTGACAGAGGAAATGTTGAATTTCATTGATGAAAGAAGAAAATATAAAAATGCAGTAAATGAAGCAGGCAAGAAGGAATACAAATGTCTCAAAAATGAGATCGACAGGAAGTGCAAAATGGCTAAGCAGGCATGGTTAGAGGACATATGTAAGGATCCAGAGGCTTATCTCACTAGGGGTAAGATAGATACTGCCTACAGGAAAATTAAAGAGACCTTTGGAGAAAAGTGAACCACTTGCATGAATATCAAGAGCTCAGTTGGAAACCCAGTTCTAAGCAAAGAAGGGAAAGCAGAAAGGTGGAAGGAGTATATAGAGGGCCTATACAAGGGAGATGTACTTGAGGGCAATGTTATAGAAATGGAATAGGATGCAGATGAAGATGAAATGGGAGATATGATACTGCGTGAAGAGTTTGATAGAGCACTGAAAGACCTAAGTCAAAACAAGGCCCCGGAAATAGACAACATTCCATTAGAACTACTGACAGCCTTGGGAGAGCCAGTCCAGACAAAACTCTACCATCTGGTGAGCAAAATGTATTAGACAGGCGATATACCTTCAGACTTCAAGAAGAATATAATAATTCCAATGCCAAAGAAAGCAGGCGTTGACAGATGTGAAAATTACTGAACTATCAGTTTAATAAGTCATGGCCGCAAAATACTAATGCAAATTCTTTACAGACGAATGGAAAAACTGGTAGAAGCTGACCTTGGGGAAGATCAGTTTGGATTCTGTAGAAATATTGGAACACGTGAGGCAATACTGCTCCTATGACTTATTTTAGAAGCTAGATTAAGAAAAGGCAAACCTACATTTCTAGCATTTGTAGACTTAGAGAAAGCTTTTGACAATGTTGACTGGAATACTCTCTTTCAAATTCTGAAGGCACAGGGGTAAAATACAGGGAGCGAAAGGCTATTTACAATTTGTACAGAAACCAGATGGCAGCTATAAGAGTCAAGGGACATGAACGGGAAGCAGTGGTTGGGAAGGGAGTGAGACAGGGTTGTAGCCTCTCCCTGATGTTGTTCAATCTGAATATTGAGCAAGCAGTAAAGGAAACAAAAGAAAAATTTGGAGTAGGTATTAAAATCCACGAAGAAGAAATAAATCTTTAAGGTTCACTGATGACATTGTAATTCTGTCAGAGACAGCAAAGGACTTAGAAGAGCAGCTGAACGGCATGGACAGTGTCTTCAAAGGAGGATATAAGATGAACATCAACAAAAGCAAAACGAGGATAATGGAATATAGTCGAATTAAATCGGGTGATGCTGTGGGAATTAGATTAGGAAAGGTAGTAAAGGAGTTTTGCTATTTGTGGAGCAAAATAACTGATGATGGTCAAAGTAGGGCGGATATAAAATTTAGACTGGCAATGGCAAGGAAAGCGTTTCTGAAGAAGAGAAATTTGTTAACATCGAGTATAGATTTAAGCGTCAGGAAGTCGTTTCTGAAAGTATACGTATGGAATGTAGCCATGTATGGAAGTGAAACATGGACAATAGCTAGTTTGGACAAGAAGAGAATAGAAGCTTTTGAGATGTTGTGCTACAGAAGAATGCTTAAGATTAGATGGGTAGATCACATAACTAATGTGGAGGTACTGAATAGGATTGGGGAGAAGAGGAGTTTGTGGCACAACTTGACTGGAAGAAGGGATCGGTTGGTAGGACATGTTCTGAGGCATCAAGGGATCACCAATTTAGTATTGGAAGGCAGTGTGTAGGGTAAAAATCGTAGAGGGAGACCAAGAGATGAATACACCAAGCAGATGCAGAGGGATGTAGGCTGCAGTACGTACTGGGAGATGAAGAAGCTTGCACAGGATAGAGTAGCATGGAGAGCTGCATCAAACCAGTCTCAGGACTGAAGACCACAACAACAATAACAACATCTATTTAATATGTACCAATCAAATGGTTCTTACAGTCTTAGTTTGAAAATATTACAAGAAAAGTTTATTTCCTGGGAAATGATGAATCAATTAGACAGGGTGTTTAAAAAAAGTGTCACATGGTCCTACAGGAGGTATTATTAGTTAAAACTAGAAGAAAAGCTCATGTAATGATATGTCCAGAAACCAATACCTGCAGAGATAATGGCAAATCTGTCCTCTCAGTCTCATCTGTCTGTTACATGGATGTACACACTATAGGCAGTGCTACATGCACTATCTACACATCCTGACACATCTTCCAACCCTTCATCACAGTGAATCACATACTCATTCCAATATATGTGGCTCCATTTGGATTTCATCACATACACTGGTCAAATGCACCTGTAACACCTGCGTATGGTTTAGAGATACGTCAACACCTTTAAATGTCCCCATAGCCAGTAATCCAGTGCATTCTGCTCCGATGAATGGGGAGGTCATACTACTGAACCTCCTTGGCCAATTTATCATCCATAAAACATTTTAGTAGGGTACTGTCATGTGATCTGTAGAAAAAGAGGTAATGCCTTGCCATGTATAAATTGCGGTTGTTTTTCGGCAAGGGTAATGGTCTACAAGATTACTGGTAATTCATTATCCAATGAATAGCAAGAGTAGAACTGACTACATCATTGAATATTAAACATTACTTGTCACAAATAAAATGGCCCATATTCTGAAAATATCATTATCAGAATTTTTCTTCTAGTTTTGAGCAATAATATTGCCTGAAGAACTACATGACTTTTTTTCAAAAAAAAACACTGTATATGAAATGCCAGTTGTAGAATGGACCACCAACTCCTCAATAAATTTATGTGAATGACCATATCCATCACTGTATTAAGTTGATTAATGCATGCTGAACAGATGCTTATTATTAAACTACTTGAAATTTCATTTAGGAGTAATCCCGGCAGGAAAACATGTTAAATTCATAGTGTTCATTGGAACTACAGATCAACTCAGAGAAGATATGCATCATATGAAAGCATTAACCTCAATGCATGGTCAATTTTGTCAGTTAAGTATAAATGACTGTGAAAAATGAGGCAGTCTTTCATTTTTTCTTTGCCTTGTCCTCTGTGGTGATATCTTACAATTTTATCTGCATTTGGGCATTTTTATCAATTCAAATTTCACTTCAAGAAGAAATATGTAATGACTAAAACACTGAAATAAATACTTTTTCTCAGTGCTAAATATCCTGCAGTAGCAGTACATGACTCGTCTGTCTCCAATTTTAAGAACTCATTTTTATACACTTTTAAAATGCTCTCACAGATCTACATTTAATACATGACTGTACATAGGGATAGCTTTTTTTTATAGTTTCTTAGAAAAACACAGGCCACTTTTTCATGTAATGAGAGGGAAAGCTATTTGCATTTTTAGAAATGACATTACTGTTCTTAAATGCACTTTCACCATAGCCAAATTTAGGATGTCACATAAACATTTCCCTGTTGTTTCAGGTGGCTCAACTCTGGCAGTGATTGAGGTCTTGATCAGCTCAGTGGCGTACGAGAAGAAACACCTACCATACACATTCCCGCCAGGTGCCACACACCACTATGGTTTCTCCATATACCTTGCATGGATGGTGTTTGTTTTCTTGTTATTTTCTGGTGTCTCTTTCATGATGTACTCTCGTAAACACAAAGGTGCTCGTGCTCCAAATGAAGAAATTGCAATGGCTGATGAACCCACTATCATTGGGCGGTAGTATTGGCTTTTGCTGGATGGATTGAGCAGTGAAACTGTTTCATTCCTTTACTGGCAATCTGACAGAATCTTAACACAGGATTCATTGTGGCAATTCTTCTTTTTATGTAGGAATGAACAGGGTTAACATTATCTTGTTAAGCCCTGAGTTACTTGCAATATTTGGAACATTATTTTCTTGCAGTGCTCTCTCTCAGCTGCACTGTTGTTACAGTTTTAAGTTATTGAACATGAAGAGTACAAACATACAAGAAACTAATGACAGGCTTGTTCCTCAGGTTACTTTGAAAACATCTGTCAATACAATGTTACGTCTATTTGACAGACTGTACACTTTTGGGCAATATTGTGAATTGCTCATTTATATCAATGTTGAGATGGTGATTGTCCACAGCTAGTTTATGTCCATACTCAAAGTTTGGTTGTTTTCCACTCTGGAAAGATGAAATGAATATCTGTTTAAGTTAATATTAATAAATGGTTGCAGAATTGGTATTAGATATCATTTATTGCACATTACAGTCCAAACATATGTAAGGTCATTGTCAAGTGAGGTTGGACAAAAACTCTGCAGCACTATTAAAAGTTCATTTGTGTTAATAATTGTACATGAAATAAGGACATTAACATCTCCCTCCATGGAAATTGTTTCATTTCAAATATCCTTGGTGTCTGAGCAAGATTTTGTAAATGTTGACAATCACATTAACTGGTGTGGAACCACATCAGTCTTTTTTTTTTTTATCTTTGAGAGCTTGTGAATCTTACAGAATATTAGATCCACAAAACTGGCAAAATAATAAATCCCAACAACCTTTTTTCTAGTGATGGGTGTAAATCTGTGTACTTCAAGCACTATAAAAAGACATTTTTATGTATGTAACTGTTCTTGTTAGCTCAGAGCACAAGCAATTTGCATACTGAAATCTGGTCTAAATACAATTAAAAGGCCCAAAATTGTGACTGTTCCTACACTGATGTTCCTGATGTAATACCTTCTGAAGGTAGCAGTTCCCTGCTGAATTTGTGTAGATGTTCAGTGATGCATTGCAATGAAACTGGTGTATCATCAGTTTTACATTACTGTTTCTATAAACATTCTGGTGGTCCTTTCACCTGTGAGAGTTTAGCTGTTGTTATGTATTTGTGAGTGTTACCTGAAAGATAATGGCTAGTTTCACAGATATACACATATATTTTATTGTGGACCAAATAGTTCTTTATTCTAAATTACTTTTCAAGATGCTCAATATCAAATTCATAATTGTGCCTGAGAGGTTATATACAACTATAATTGAAGGATTGTTAATGATTTCTCATGTGTTATACTTTGCCATGAAAGAATGATATTGTTGTTATGAAATTTCCCATTTAAGTTGCTGTGTTTCCTATGGGCAATATCTTCTGATGATGGCCTGATCTCTTTTAATGTAGTACACACTACATCATAAAGCATGAACTTTTTGTGAAATACATCAGAGTATTGTTTTAATTTTCAGTCATTTGTTGTTTACCAGGCTTTATTTTTAAGCATTACATACTCTTTCTTATTATTTCTTTTAAGAAATGTATTTCAGAAATGTAAAAGGTTATTGTTTTGTTATATCCAAAAAACAATAAAGGATCATTGTGTGACACTGTGAAACATTATGTTTGATGTCAGAGACGTTTTCCAGTAATGTGTTTTGTTTTATTTTACTTTTGATCCATCCACCAGTCAGTTACTAATTTTACACCAGAACTATTGTACTACTTGTCTTGCAACATACTCTAAAAAGATGATAATGTGTTAGTAAGAGAATCATTATTGAAAAACAATATATTAAAATATGATCCAGCATACATTTACATACAAGTTACAAAGAATCACAACTTCTCAGTCATCCAGATCTATTTACAACCTTCTTTCTCAAACGCAAAATGTAAATATTGTTCAGCTCTAAATTAATCACCTTCTCAACAAAACTGAACCTGTAGAATAACATGGCTACTGATCTTATAAATGAAGTTTTCCACTACTTGAATGAAGAGTAATGAATCAATCTTCAAACTTTAAATTTATGCAGTTTCTCTTTCAATGTGGTTACCTTTTTTAGTGCATTCAAAGCAGCTTTACAGTACAGGACAGTCAAAAGTGAATATAGTGATTACAAACTATATAATGCACTGCAATATATTGATGAGAATTTCAATGAATGTAAAAGACATTTTATTATTTTTGATCATTGTGTGCAAATGCAGTGACTGAGAATGTTTACATGTTTTTAGATCAACATCTTACATACTCTTGGACTTGTCATACCAGACATAATGACACTGTATTCTGCTTTGGCCACCTAGAGACACTGGACCTGTTACCTACGGACTTTTTTTCATGCAGTTATGTGAGAGACCTTGTGTATGTGTCTCCTTCTCTGAAAACACCTCCAGAACTCACGATGTAAATTTCCAATGAGGTCCCATTGGTAACGCTACATACACTTCCAGATGTGTGGCATGAAATAGATTATTGCTTTTATTTTGTCCATGTGACCAAGAGGAGTCATAGAAATCTGGACTACTTACTAGCATTTACAAAAATCTACAGTGCAACGTCTCAGACATGAGATTACGGTTGCCTATTCCAGATCCTTTGGAAAATCAATTGGTATATGGTATACACAGCCCAGCAAGCGGGTAACTTGTAGACACCTACCTGTTAGAGGAGCTTTGACACTTATTTTGAAAGAGAAGTACATAAAAATCAGTGAAAATTAGGAGAAGCAGGTAAATAAACAAAGCCACTGTAAATATTGAATATTTTCTTTTTCTAAACTTTACTTAATGTTATGATGCAGTCTAATGTTTTTTATACATCACAATGCACATGGATACACTCCATTTCTTTCATAATGTTACGTTTATACTATGTGAATCACTACACAGTGTATGGTATGAAAATTCAGTATGGAATTCAAGCTTCACAGCAATACAGTTTGCTATATAAATTACATTTTCTATGAAGCAGTAGGGAAAAGTTTTGGTTTTGATTGAACTTTTTGTTATATTACATCAGTAGAAAGAAAAATTTAAGACTTATTTTGTACTAAAAACACATAAAATCCAGCGAAAATTAGAGAGCCTGTAACTTAGAAGTTGGCTTCGACTGCTTCAGGAACATTTTCATTCCATTATGTAGTTCCTCTCTCCAATCACTACTGTATTGTGTTATTCCGCAAAGGATATAGACACCTAAGCTTTTCTCTGCTGGGCATAGAAATTCATTACGTAGTTGCAATTGAATTGCTGGAAGCTGTTTAATTTGTGTTCTTTAGATTAAAGCAGTTCACTAATGACATATTTTATTTGTGTAATGGAATTCTGCATGCACTGATGTAGTGTATATATATAAAATGAAAGTTTTTGTGTTAATTACACAAATTACATTCTGTCTTTGTCTGCCCCCCATAAATAATTTCTTCTTGTGTAGATTCAATCCTAAGACAGATTTGGAGGAGTTTTTTCATACCCTTTATTGTCTCCTACCTTGTTCCATTATTACCCATTCAAGGTAGGACTGATATCCCCATTGTTCTAAAACTGATGAGCATACTTCATCCCCACTTTTTCTATTGCATTCTAGTCATGTAGATGTTATTTTAATATGATCTGTAACAGACTCTGGACAGAAAGCATAAGACCAATCAAGGGGTCATTTGGCTTGATGGTGTTTCATGATCATGATATGCCCTCTACTCGCCAGAATATTGTTATTAATAATTTTTTATGTCCATGAATCTGGTAGCAGCACTACGTTTCTAAAGTACTGATTCTTCTTTTCCTCTTTTCCGCATTTACCCATTTTTCAAATCTGTAAAGGAATGCAGTAAAAATTATAAGTTAGTTATATTCTAATTCACATAGTCATTTTGTCAGAAATGAAAAGACTATTTTTTGTCCATTTTCACCTAAAAATCTTAGTGTGCTTTTCTCTATATTATGTGTTATCATGTTAATCTCATAAAACTATTTGAATATGAGGAGGGTATATAAAGCATTCTTCTGCCCTGTTAGAGGAAACCCTCACCATCATGTAGAAATCTGTTCAAGGAACTGGGTATTCTAACCACTGCATCTCAGTACATTTATTCCTTGATGAAATTTCTTGAAAATAATATGTCTCTATTTACAACCAATAGCTTGATACATAGCATCAATACTAGAAACAAGAACAATCTACATAAAGACCTAAAATCACTTATCTTAGTTCAGAAGGGGGTCCAATATTGAGGAACATACATTTTCAATAAATTGCCAGTAACCAATAGAAACTTGCTTTCAGATAAAACAGAGTTTGAAAGACTTATAGGTATGCAACTCCTTCTGCTCTATAGATGAGTATTTCAAGAGGTACTGTTAGATCAGCTTAGGTAAAAATGTCTTTTAGATTTCAATTTTGACAGCACTTGGTCACAACAGTCAAGATTAGGTATTTTGTTAGATAAATTTAATAAAAGTGCATAATTACCGGTATGTTTCATTCTGAGAGTGTATTAATTCTGTAAATATTAGCAGTTCCAGTTGACTCTAATGATTCACTTATTTCGACAATCTCCTGACAAATTATCATGGAAGAAAGTATTATATTCAAGTGTTCTATGTTTTTTATGTTATACTTTCTGACATGTTCCACACCCATGACAGCCGTCTCAGTTTTTGGTCTATAGAACAAAAACTGAATCTAATTTAATCCAACCCTTATCATAATATGAGCCCTAAAAATTCACACATGTAGAGTCACAAATTTAGGGTGTAGAAAAGATCACAACGGCTCTAAGCATCATATCCATTACTTTCATACCCTCAAAAATGTTTTCCTTCCATTCATTACTTAGTTTACTACAGCTATTCTGATTGTGTAGTATCAATGTGCTTAGCCCAGCGTATGAGTCTAACTCAGATCTCAATTACAACTATTTTGCCACTGTTTTCATAGAAGTTAGATTACCTTCATCAAACTGCAAACTGAAGCTTCCATCTAATATTCATGGAAAAGTGTGCCACACAGGTTCCTATCATTGCATTTCATTTTCTCATATACTTTAGCTACCTGCCCTGCACTTATTGAATGGCACAATTCATGCATAACTTACCACAGAAGTGCTACAAAGGCCACATGTGACACAGTACTGACATGTTTCGCTCTTCTTCTCATTCTCATTTTTCCATTCAACAACATAAAATTACATAAATTATGCTCTCCTACCAACAGCTGCACTTTAGGGTGTGTCTGATCTTAATACTACACACAATTATGAATCACACATAGAAAGAAAGAACCTGAGAACAATGTCCCAAGTGTCTTGTAAGACAATAATAATAATAATAATAAAAAATCAGAACTGTACCTCTTCATCCTCAAATAACATACTATGTGCGGAGTACACTAATGATATTTCAATGTGCTACAGAATTTAGTATGCCGTTATTGTCCATAGCATGCGTTCAGCAATTGGACAACATTAATTCCAAAAACAGATTTGTGCTGAAAAAAAAGAAAAACAAACAAACAAACAAACAAACATCAGACTTCACACTTTTTAATTGATAAAATATATTACAGAACATTCTATAAAATTCAAGTGGAAATGTGCAATGCTGCATTTTTCTCACCACCTCAGTAACAGATTTGGTAAAGTAAGGAGATAATAACATTTAGTACCCATGTCGTACAAAGACATGCAAGTAAAGGGTATGCCTAGATCATGCCAACACTGTTGATTTTCACATGTACTTAAATGAAGTTTACTTTCATAACAGAAATGAGAATCAAGCAAGGAATAGCTACACTGATTAGTATGAATTGGAAGAAGAGAATAAATGAGGTTTCAAAAAACATGTATAACTTGGTCGAGTTAACAAATATGTGTCTCAGAGACATTATCAGAGAGGTGTAAGCTGCAGGAGGGAAGTCTGCACAATTTATTCATTTTCCAAGCCTCAAGTTGTAAGGTGCAACGAGACACAACATGCAACAGTAAATGTGTTCAGTGAGTATAAACTTACTATTGTTAGACCAATGTAGAATTATGCTGATATTTGCAGCTAATAATACGAATCAGTTGCAGATGAAATGCACAAAACAGTAAGAGATACATACATTATTTCTGTGTTCTCGTGCAAAAGCTATAAAGTAAAACGTTTCTATAACTTGAAAAAAATTAAACTCATATTTACTTGCTAGTACTCCTATAACATATTTGCTTATCCATATTCGAGAGCTGAGAACTCATGTTAAAAGAATGAAAAATACCTTGCCTCCATTTTAATGACACAGCGTCAAGTCACTATAATCTTGAAAGCTGTCATTAAGCAAAATGTACGTTTGATTAACGAATGCTTACTGGCCTTAGGCGTAAGTAACTGCTGACAGAATTCAAAATTGCATTTGAGATAATGGCTGCCAGTTGTATGATATAATTTTTTGTAAGTGGCCCCATATATGTAAATATAACAAAGAAAAATAATCAGTTATTGATAATATAATGTAAATGGATAGATAAAAAATCTACTCACCAAGCAGTATCAGGGGAACACAAACACAAAAGGATTTAGCTTTTACAAGCTTTTGGAGTCAGTGGCTCTATCTTCTGGCAGAAGAGTTGAAGGGGAAGGAAGAGGGGTGATGGAAAAGGACTGGAGAAGTTTAGGGAAAGGGGTACAGCTCAGAAAAGTCACCCAAAACCCTGGGTCAGGGGAGACTTACTGGGCAGGATCCTTCTCATCCCATCCAGTAAGTTTCCCTGACCAGGAGTTTTGGGTGACTTTTCTGAACTGTACTGCTTTCCTTAAACCACTTCATCCTTTTGTGTGTGTGTTCCCCTGCCACCACTTGGTGAGTAGATTTTTTATCTATTCATTTACATCACATTTATATAAACATGTGTGTTAACCTTTGATTTAGGATAATTTCTTAAAAGCCAATATACTATGGTACTGTTCTTTTATAAACAGCTCATTTCTCATAGGTAATGCTGTATTAACTTGTTAATTTTATGTACTCTAGTCTTCTTGTGAAACCCAATTTATACGCCAAGATCGTTGTGTTAACACAGTTACTGGATTTTTAGTTTTGGCAATATGTGTTGCCATCTTCAGGCCCATAAAACTAAGCTGTGTTAGTTACATCATGCAATGCTTAAACTTCTCTGTCATTTTAGGACTGCAAAATATGCATAAGAAAGTCAAGACATTACAGTGACATACCAGATATGCTATCATGATGTATGTAAAATTTGGAGTACGAATGGCACAAACAAGACAGATGCCTAATGCAACTTCTCTCTTTGTGGTATAATAACATGTTGGCCATGGCAGAGTAACTTTCAACTGTATTTGGTGTATAATGGAGGCTAGTGCTGAGAGAAACCACCAGACGGCTGTCTGCACCGCATGACATGAATTACAACTAATGTAACAGGGTCACAGTTTTGTTTAAGATTGGAATTAACAGAAGGAATGTAACATCAAAGTAATACACACCAAGTAACCCCAATGATAAAGTTTACACAAATTGTATACAAAGGTGACACATCATGCCATAAAATGTCATGGATGGCTGCCTACACCATAGTTTTAAAATTGGAAATATTTTATGATGTAATAATGACATAATATATTACATACATTAACAAATTTATACCATGCAGCATATGTAGTAGAATTAGTTTTAGGGGAAAGATACACAGTCAATATTTGCAGAATTGTAAAACAGTTAACAGTTATGTAACAGAGAACTGTAAAACAAGTCCCCTGCACAATGTAGGACAGCAGTTCCCATATAAAACCTTTTGTAACAAAAATTTTCATCTTCGCGTCAACACGATATCAGTTATCAGTACCCACTAAGACATATGTAACGTAAGAAATTCATATTATTTTATTAATACTCCCGTGTAACGTACATCACTTTCCTGTAGCATGGAAACAGTTTGACAAAATCAGAGAGACACTCCTTAGTGTGAGGCCTAGGTCCTACATTAAATCCAAAGAGAGTACTAATTGCAAAGTTGAAATCCATGAAAAATGGAGAACATTTTGTAATTCTCTGCCAAACAACCTTAAACAGCTTTCTGGTAGAATTTTTAAAAATGAGTTTAAAAAATGGCTTATATTGAAGTGCCCATACAGTATGGGGCTGACTTGATTTGATCTCAGGAATGCTATGTTAAAGATACTTAAATGATCTTTTACTTAATAGCGTGTAATCTCTAAATATTGTGTATCAATAATCTAAATGTAATTACTGTAATATTGCCCATGCATGTTAAATACATGTTTCGAGCTGTAAGTCGCTACTGTCTGTAAAATAATGTAGACTTTCTAAGTGACAAGTAAATAAATACTTAAGTGTACAAAACAGTATGTGCAGCTTATGGTTGCCTTAACTTGGCTACTATTCTTTTGGTTACTGACAATCACTTGTATTTGTTGTAATAAGATAGGTACTGGAACTATGATTATCAGAATCCTTGGCCTGGTGCAGTGATTCAATGTACCTCAAGTCAAGGTTAGAATAGTAAATAGTTACTTGTTACTTAGAAAGTCTACATTATATTAGGGATGACAATGATGTGGTTGCTTCAAGTATGAAACCAATTTTCTCTATATGACATAAACATTTAGCTTTCCCATTAGTACTCTCTTGGGATTTAATGTAAGCCCTTAGCTGGCCAATAAGTGAAACTTACGTAAATTTCTCTCATA
The DNA here is from genome assembly GCF_021461385.2 of Schistocerca piceifrons. Classification (NCBI taxonomy): domain Eukaryota; kingdom Metazoa; phylum Arthropoda; class Insecta; order Orthoptera; family Acrididae; genus Schistocerca; species Schistocerca piceifrons. The sequence goes on from NC_060139.1 coordinate 659,373,268, forward strand.
AATAGTCTCATTATTTATTGTCAGCAATGGTTTCAATTGGCTATAAACTCACTACAGTTTTGCTTATACAATGTTGGCACATTATGTTAAGATGAAATTTAAAAAATAAAAGATATATTTTATATGTGATTTATATACTTTTTTATTAAAAATATTTTATGTATGAAATGTATTTTATATTGTTATTCTACATCGAATAGAGGCTTATTTTACAGTTTCCTTCTACATAAGTATTAATTGTCACCCTCTGCTTGCAGCAAAACTAACCAACAAGGTCAAATCGTAGTTCATAATTCTGTAAATATCAACTGTGTAGCTTTTCCCTAAAGCTAATCCTACTACATATGTTATATGACATAAATCTGTTAATGTGTGTAATATATTATGTTATCATTAGATCACAAAATGTTTCCAATTTTTAGTTGATGGTGTAGGCCACCCATGACCCTTCACAGCAAGTTCTGTCTCCTTTACATATCATTTGTGTAAACTTTGTGATTATGATTATTTGGTGTGAACTACTTTGATGTTACATTTCTTTTGTTGATCTGAATGTTTAACAAAAGTGTGACCCTGTTACATTAATTGTAATTGACATCATGCTATGCAGACTGCCATCTCGCAGTATCTCTCCGCACTATCTTCTGTTATAGGCCTACTCCAAATCCAGTTATCAGTTACTCTGTCACACCTGACATAGCACTATACCACAAACAGGAAAGATGTGGCATGTATCCATCTTGTTCATGCCACTCATACCCAAAGATGTGCACACATGTTGACAGCACATCTGGCATGTCATTGTAATGCCTCGACTTTGTATTGCATGTTGTATAGTCCTAATCTAACAGAGAGATTTAAGCACTGCATGATGTAACTACCACTGCCTGTTTCAGTGGATTTGAGGATGGCAATACATATTGCCAAAACTAGTAACCCAGTATTGTGTTCACATAGCAGTCTTAACAAATAAGTTGGTTTTCACAAGAAGACTACATTACAAATTTTTAGATCACCTCATGCATTGAATGATCATGTCATTTAACCATAAGTCAATTTTAACCTGTGTCAGCAAAAATAGCATATAACTGTTTAATTATGTTTCATGCAGTGTAAAGAATTGGTTTCCAACAGCTGCTTCTCTGTTTTAATGTATACTTTGAACTGTTTCACACCTCTGAAAATTCCTCTAGGTGATGAAAGTACGTATATAGTGAATAGTTTTATTTTATTTCATGTTCCATAGGTGTCACTGCATTAGGTTCTCAAGGGTGTGAAACGAGTCAGTTGCTGTATTTACAATCATTTACTTTCAAAATCATTTAACATTTACAGTACACTGGAATTCATAATTATAGTAGATTTATATTTTCATAGATACTTTAAAACTCTGCAGTGAAACAGACACAGAATGAAAGACAGATAAAATTATTAGTGACCAGACCATAGTAAATAATTTACAAGCACTGTATAATATTATCTAATAATAGTAATATAATATTAAGTAATATTAAAATCATGAAGTTTAGACATTTGTTTAAGAATTAGATGTAAAAAGTATTTCCTAGTGGAAAACTTTTAGTGAGTTTTTCTTTCCCCCTTCCTCCTAATCTGTGTCTTTGTTTTTAGAAGAAAGCATTGAAAAACCTTTGTTCCAATGTATTGAACACTTTTTTGCACTAGCTCAGATTTTTATACCCACTGTGCATATCATTCTTTCTCTGTGTATTATGTTTGTGGCAAACATCACCATATTTTTAGTCACAAAATTTGAGAGAGAAAAAGTATATTGATATTTGGTTGTGAAAATGTTTTGTTTCCAAAATTTATTTATGCCTGAAGCTCTTTGGTGCAATTCACAAATAATTCCTACAGCTCACTTCTCAGAAACAAACATTGTCCTCACTAAACATTGGTTATCCCAGAAGATAATACCATACTCAACCAGTGAATTGAAATACCCATAGTATGCCACTTTTACATTACTTGATTCTCCCCGTGTCGTGACAAAATGTAAGGGAAAAGTAATATAGCTCACTCTCTTGCAGGGATCCACAGTATGAGTAGACCAGCTGATATTCTAATCTATTTGCACTCCAAGCAATTAAGTCCCTTCCCTTTTTTTCCATTGGCTGATTTGTATCTGTCACATCTATTTCTTGCTCTTTTGCTTTTATTTGTACACAACTGCATAAAATTAGTCTAATTAGAATTTAGTGAAGGACCATTTGCATTGAACCAATTGACCACATCCGAGAGTTTGTAGTTAATGGATTCCTCAAGTCTATCATCTGATCTACTGCTGACAAAAATCATGATATCATCAGAAAGTACAGTAACTTCACAAGAAAGGCTTGCATATGATGGTAGAAAATTTAATATGATCAAGAATAACAGTGGCCCAAGAACTGAGTCCTGAGAAACTATAACTGACCGAAATCTATTCACAGTGAGCAGAGATATCACATACTCCATTTGAGCTATTTATCATTACTTTTTGTTTTCTGTTATTGAGACATGAGTGTAGAAAATTACCTTCAACATCTCTTATGCAGACTAATCTGGCTTTTTGCAAGAGAATATCTACAACAATGCATACATCTACATACATACTCAGGCAGCCACTGTGGAGTGCATCACAGAGGGTACTTCCCATTGTACCAGTTATTATGGCTTCTTCCCATTACGTTCACATATGGAGTGTGGGAAGAATGAGCACTTAAACACCTTTGTGGGCTCTGTAAGTAGTCCAATTTGGTCTTTGTGTCCCCTATAGGATTTGTACAGAGGAGGTGGTTGTACATTTCTAGATTCATCATTTAAAGCTGGTTCTTGAAACTTTATATATAGGCCTTCATACCATAGTTTGCATCTATCTTCAAGCATATGACAGTTCAGCTTTTTATGTAGCTCTGTGATGCACTCACAGGTGTCAAACAAGCATGTGATAATTTGAGCTGTCCTTTGTATACATTCAATATCCCCTGTTTGTCTTATTTAGAATAGGTTCCACACACTTTAGCATATATCCTAGGATGTATTTCATAAGAATGTTCCTACACACTTCAGCATATATTGTAGGGTGTGTTGCACAAGCATTTTGGTTGCAATTTCCTTTATAGAATGATTGCATTTCATTCTATCAATGAACCACAGTCTGACACCTGCTTTACCTGTAACTGAGCCAATGTGATTGTTTCATTTCGGATAATATACATATAAATTGTTGCACTCATGTATTTGAATGACTTGACCAATTGCAGATGTGACCCATTTGTATTGTAGTCACAAGATACCTCAGTTTTTTCTTTGTTAAGTGTGCAGTTTTGCATTTCTGAACATTTAAAGCAAGTTGACAATCTTTGCACCACTTTGAAATTTCATCGTGATATGACTGAATATCTGTGGAGCTTTTCTCAGATAGTACTTCAGTTAAACTGGCCACATCATCCGTGAAAAGTGTAGGTTACTGTTAATACTGTCTGCAAAGTCATTAATATACAACACGAACAGGAAGTGTCCCAGCACACTTCCCTGGGTCACTCCTGATGTTACATCAGTTGATGATGTTTATTTATTTATTTATTTTATTTTATCCATCTTTCAGCACTAACATGCAATCGATGTCATCAGAAGAGTTACAGCTATTTGTACATTATGTTTTACATACCAAAATATTACATAGTAAAAATATAGCAATGTTGTAAACTATTAGCTTACAACAGCCTCTACACCTAGATCCATACATAACAGTAAGCCATAATTTATCAGCATTAACATGCAGTCAATGTTGTCAGAAGTATTATAGCTATTTGTACTTTATGTTTCATATAGCAAAAATATTACATGGAGAAAAAAAAGACAGTGTTGTACCCTATTAGCTTATAGCTAGCTGCCTCTACATCCATAACTATACGTAACAGTAAGCCTTAGTTTATCAGTAAATTAGATCATCTTTACAACTATTCTGAAATTCTTCTACACTGTAGAAAGAATTTTTCTTCATCCACACTTTGGTTTTAGTTTTGAAAATATCCATTGAAACCAATTGAGCCTGTATGGGTAAAGTGTTGAATAATTTTATGCCTATGTATTCATAGCTAGATTGGGTTTTCTTAAGCCTGGTTGTGGGTACATCAATCATATTTGTTTGTTGAGTATTGTGTTGATGAACTGATTTCCTTATAGTGTAGTGGTTTAAGTTTTCTTTTATGTTTAATAGGCAACAATATATGTAAAGAGATGGGACTGTGAGAATTTTTAAGTCTCTAAAATAAAGTCTACATGAGGTCTTGTTGTCAGTGATTCCGTAAAAACGTCTAATTGCTTTCTTCTGCCAAGTGAAAATTTTTTTGGCTCCTGGAGAGTTACTCCATAAAAGAATGCCATATTGTAGATGGCAATGAAAGAAAGCATAGTATGACTGAAGCAATAAATCTTGTGTAACACATGTGTGTAGTTTGGCTAGTAGGTAGATAACTCGTGATAGCTTTCGACATACATAATCTGTATGCGTGTCCCAAGTTAATTTTGAGTCAATGTGTATTCCTAGTAGTTTAACAGATGATAACTCCATGTTACTGTTTGATAAACTGAAGATTATTTTGACAGTCTTTTCATGGTTCATAGATAAGTCATTAGCTTTAACCAGATATTAGATATTTTGAGACAATCTTCACTTTCCTCCTTCGATATGTTTATATCCTTTCCAGAATTAGCTAATGTTATGTCATCAGCATAGAGGATAGATTTACAGGGTGAGTTATTCGGAAAGTCATTTACAAACAATATAAATAGTAGAGGGCCAAGCACTGAGCCCTGAGGAACATCTCGTTTTATACTTAAAGTCTGTGACTGTTGGTCATTATGTTTTACTATTTGTTTTCTATTGCTGAGGTATGATTCAATTAGTGAGAGTTCCAAGTGTTTGATTCCATAGCAACACAGTTTATCTAATAATAATTTGTGGTTAACTGAGTCAAAAGCCTTACTCAAGTCAATTAGAATGGCTTCAGCAGATAATTCTGACTCAAATGCGCTTAGTACAAAAGAGATAAGGTTTTCAACTGCTTTGACTGTTGATAAGTTTCACCTGAATCCATACTGAGAATCATTTAATATATTATTGTCTGATAGGTGTATGCATATTTGCTGCAGTATGCAATGTTCTATTATTTTTGAGAGAATAGGCACAAGTGAAATTGGTCTATAATTATTGATACAGGACTTGTCACCCTTTTTGTATAATGGTATGACAACTGTTTTTTTGAGACATTCTAGAAAGTGTCCACTCGAGAACATCCAGTTTATCAGCATGCAAAGAGGATATGTTATGAGATCTACAACTTTTTTAATTACAGAGTTTGACAGGCCATACACATCTTCAGATCTAGAGTATCCTAATTTAGAGGTTGCTTTAATTATATCAGTTACTTGTACTTCTCTCCATTTACAAGCTGACACTATGTTTGTAATGTTTTGTTGAAAATTTCTGCCAGATATGGGGTGAGAAATAGGTGTATGTGTTGAATTGGAATTCTGGTTGCTGTGGGTTGGAAGGCTAAGATTGGCAGAGTGGACAAAAAAGTGATTGAAATCATCAGCAGTGACGTTAGCAGCATTTGTGTTGTCTTTGTAGTTTATATCCATACTTAGCTCTGCTTTTATTACTTTCCATGCAGCCTTACATTTATTGTGTGATTTTTTAATGAAATCACCATTTGCCTTACACTTGGCTATTTTAATTTCAGATCTATATTTTCTTTTCAGGTTTTTGTTAGTTTCTTTATCTACTGCTCCCTTTTTGACCTTATCATGACAAGTAATTACCAATAGTCTCAGTTTTTGTAATTGGGGTGAAAACCACTTCTGTAAAGTTGAGTGGCTAGGTTTCCAAACTTTTTTGTTTTTTTTGTTTTTTAACCAGTGGACAGCATGTGTGGAAGATTTCAGAAATGATTTTGAGGAATGTGCTGAAGGCTTCATCAACATTTCTGGAGGAATATCTATCAGTATTCCAATCTATAGACTTAAGTTCTTCTCTGTACTTGCTAATATTTGTATCTGTAGATAGTCTGACACACTGAGTTTGTTCCTCGTCTTCTTTTGGTTTTTTAGTAATTAGTTTCACCCATATACCTCTATGGTCTGACAGGTAATCGACATTAAATAAGCCTAGCTCAAAATCACATTTGTATACATTTGTTATTAGATTGTCAAGACAGGAGGAGTGCCTTGTAGGACTTTCATTAGCACAAAAGAGATTATAGGATCTTAACATGTTTACTAAATTAACATTTCTGGCTGTCATTTTCCTAATGTCTATGTTTAGATCCCCAAAGATTAAAATTTTTTATTTAGTATATTTTTGTATACTGATCACAAGTTTTTCTAAACGTTCTATAAATTGTTCTACATTACTTTCAGGAGTGTGATATAAAGACACAGTTATGAGCTGGATACTAGGTATAATAAAAGCAGCTGCTTCAAAAACACCTTTAATGCATAGGTCACTAACTCCAACAACAGAAAACTTTAAGTCTAGATCATTGCTAATATATATGGATGAACCCCCATAGGATTCACTGGGTCTGCAGAAGTATGTAGCTAATCTGAAACCTGATGGTACATACAGTTTTATATCCTCTTCCTTTAACCAATGTTCGTTTGTACATAAAATCATTCTTTTGTTACTTTTTAATAGTATACCAAGCTCATCAGCTTTATTTTTCAGAGACCTGACATTTAAGTGCAGAAATAAGATAGAGTTACTGTCACAGGAGGGGAGGAGTACAGTATTATGAGGCAATGGAGAACATTTAATTGTTTTTTCAGCCCTGGAATCTATGTTAGGTGGCGGTTGGACTTTGTTTCACCTTACTGTCCACAAGTTTTATAGGAACATGTTTTCCCAAATCATTTGGTATCACTTCATCATGAGACAAAGATGATACTTTACTTACTGTGACTGGTCTATTCTTTTCTGCTACTCTTGAAGGTGATGGAGGAGGAGCTGGTACTGTTTCTGCTGTTGGTGAAGTTGTTTTAGTTGCTGCTGGTGGAGGAGTTGTTTCTGCTATTACTGGTAAAGGAGTTGGTTCTGCTACTGCTGGTGTGGGAGATGGTGCTGCTGCTATAGGAACTGGTTCTACTGCTGGAGGAGTTGCTTTTGCTGTTGCTGATGGTGTTTCTTCTGCTATTGCTGGTGAAGTAGTTTATGCTGCTACTGCTGGTGAGGGAGATGGTGTTACTGCTGTAGGAGCTGGTTCTAATGCTGGAGGAGTTACTTCTGCTGTTACTGAACGTGGTTCTTCTGACGCTGCTGTTGATTCTACTTCTGTTAGTATTGCTTCTTTAGGTACTTCTGCTGCATTTTCTGTTACTGTATCTGATTCTGCATTAGTCACTCCTAGAAATACTTTCTGTGATGATGACACAGGTACCACTGATGATGCTGTTGGTAAGTATTGCAGCCTCTGAATAATTTCCATTAGCTTTAATGTAACAAGTTGCTTTCCAAGGCCATTTAAGTGCAGCCCATGAGTAGTGTGGAATCTGCGTCCAATGGTATTAATATTAACAACAGAAACATTTCTATATTGTTTGCATATACTGGAAAAAAGTTCATTGGCGGTACTAATTTCCTTGTTTACACACGACCAGGACATCAAGTCGTACCTTTGTGGTATATTTACGAGGATAACGTTTGTATGACTTAGTTCAGATAAACACTTGGTTAATTCGCAGCAGGTTTTAGATGTATCATTTTGATAAATGTCATTAGATCCACCAAAGAGGACAACAAAATCTTTCAAAGACAGCTTTTTTATTTCTTCAGAAAAAACTAGTTTTCTTATTTCTGAGAGGGGCGCCCCAGGCTTTACAAAGCTCATCGATTTCACATTTGAAGCTTTATTTATGCATGAGACAATACCGCGGCTGTGGCTATCGCCTAAAATGTAAAGTTTTGGAACATGGTCGGGAGTTTTAGACTGATGTTTTCCTTCACACTCGCAACAGGTTACACCACTGTTTGTGTTTTTCCTGCACTTTCTACAAACATAAACAACAGAACTGTTATTAACAAAAGTTACAGTATCTTGAGGTAAAACGCTAAGCCTCTTTGCTTCTTTTTCATACTGTTCGTGTTCGTGATGTTTTATAACTGAAAACTCTTCCAGTAGAGCACTGATAACTTCGTCTTTGGTGTTTCTCATATTAGGTTTTTGGCCTAAGTCGCCTTTGAAACAGCTATTGCAGAACCATAGTTTCCTCTTAGGACTGACATTAACACACGAATAATGAAAAACCGTTTTACAATTTAAGCACATTATACCTTTTACAACACATTTCTTGCAATGGCATGTTGTATCAGAGTTCACCATTTCCCACGAATGAGTCGAAGTACTTGCTGGATGAGATGCCTGATTATAACATTTTCTTTTTACCAGGTTTCTTTTGGCATCTACTTTTGTGATAATATAACATGGCATACATGTACTGTCATAATACACACAGAATTTGTTGCATATCGAACACTTTTCCTCGTTATTTTTTGACTTTTGTACGGAACTAACATACTCCCAATCTACACTAGGCGCCATCCAAGATCATTCCTACCAAGAATTCCTCAATTCAGTCACAAATTTTGCTTGATTTCCCATACAAATGTACTTTTGATAATAAGCATAATTGTGGTACTGAGGTGAAAGCCTTTTGAAAGAAAAAAAAATATATGTACCACTGTTGCCTGACTGCCTTGATCCATTGCTTTCATGATGTCATGTAGGTTCACACAGTCAGTTGATTCTGGTCAAACTGAATGAGGATGTGGACACTGAAGGAAGTTATTTAAAGTCATACATTTAAATAAGATTTGCATTTATTGTAGATTCAGACTCCAATGGAACCTTCCTGAGAGGGTGTAAATTTCCATATGCCAGTCACACAGGCAACATGGATGGGTTGTTAAAAGTTGAAAGATATTAAAAAGGAACAGTGGTGTTACAAGCAAATACAGAACAACAGAGACTGAGTCAGATACAGTCTACAAGGAGGTAGGGAGAGAAGACATAAAGCTTCTTGTCCTGGAGCAGGATTAAGTGATAAGAGAGGCAGCAGCAGATTGCTTAAGCTATTTGGCCTGGAGGAGACCTAGAACATAAGACACACTGAAGCAAACACCATGATGCCACCTACCTTGTAGGAGGCCTCAGACACAAGATGGTGTAATCCAAAAAGTGTGTCTCTGCAGACAGATGTGGGAGACAGTCACATGTCCTTTCTGCCATCCCTCATGATTTTTTATTGTAAGAATACTAGCCTATGCTGCAACTTAGTGTGAATCTGAACATCCCTTGGGCTTTAATCCATTCATTCAGCATGCTTATAGTGGCATGTGTAGGTGGCTAGAATGGATGAGTACTTACTTTAAAATCTAAGGAACTACACAGAAAGACAACAAAAATTATAAATTTATTGGCATCCTTGTTGAGACTGACAACTATGGTTGTGCTATATAATATTTGTAATATTTCAGTTTGCTTTACATGAATGGGTAATTCTATGAAAAGTGAACTAATTTTTTACTCTTCCTGTTCCTTTGCTTAGTGGCAAATCAACACAGCTTGATTCATGAAACATTTACTGTATATAGTGTCATATTCTGATCTATCTTTTACTTTCATGTTAATACTTCATTGTAAATTGTACAAATGTTACAGCTATAACCATGGAATGATCCTAAAGTATTAGAAATACAAGAAACAGTGTACATGACTTTTTTCTGGCCTTTGTGATAGCCAGCTTCATCGCTGTGGTGTTCCAGATTCAGTTATCGCTGTCTGTAGACATGAGCTGCTAATGAGGACAAAGTCTAACACACTTGGACAGCTGATATGAGAGGATACCGAAGGGGAAATATTAGAAATTAATATGGTATTTGGGTACTGAGGGCCAAATGTAACAACCAATGCTTTAATTTAATTTCTTTAATCATTAATATAATGATAAGTAATATGGGGTACACAGAAAAGAATCAATGTCAATGGATTTATCATGAACAAGTACAAAGTTATAATGTTGTTAAGATTGAGATGAATTCTAAATATTTCTTATTCAATGTTAAATCTATAATACTTTCACATAAAATGAGAGATTCTCGCTAAAAGTGTACTAACATTGTTAATCAATTATGTACATAATTAATATTTCCTGAACAAACAAATTCTATGAAAAATGTAGAAAAAACCCAATAATTAATCTATTTTCTCCTAGCAATTGTAGAAAAGAACTAAGACCCACAGTGGTCAGTTCATAAAAACTGATTATAATAAAACCCAATATTCAAAATGAGATTTACATTATCTATCACTATAAGTTTAAATAAATGGGAGAAAGCATGTAGCATACATGTCCTCATAGGAGACTGTGGGCATCATATTTATGCAACTACAAGTGATGCAACCCAAGGTGCCTTCTCAGCAAGAGAAAAGTACTGGCCAGCTCTGTAACACACATTGCATCCACTAGTTGTTTACATGAACAATGGACCAACTCATGATGCTTGATTTTGGAGCATCAGGGTTTGCATTGTGTGAATGAATTATGCTAACCCTATAGAATAGCACTATCACTACCTCAGAGGCTCAGCTTCCATGCTGCTGCTTACCTGCTTTAGTAACTTTTTCAAGCCTGTCCATAGCAACACATGGAAAAAAGTGATACTAAGTGAAGCAGAATTTGATGTGACAGAGATAGATAGAGAGAGAGAGAGAGACAGAGAGAGAGAGAGAAAGAGAGAGAGAGAGAGAGAGAGAGAGAATATGTCACTACATGAAAGGACACACTGTATAAGAGTGACTTTTTTATGAAGGGTTTTGAAGGGTGTGATTACTTGTTCAGTTCGTGGTTGCGTGATGAAAGCCAAAGTATTTGTGCACTTATGTTGGGTTCCTATTATACACGTGGATCAGAAATCAGGAGTTTGAAGGAAACCAATAAATCTATAGGTTGGCTTTCAGAGGCTACAGGCTGAGGCAGGTATAATAATGGGTTTTTCCAGTTCTTTGAGTGAATATTCTTTATTTCAAGGGCAGGACACAAGGGTACTATTGTATTTCAGCTTTATCCTTGGGGCTCCATGGAATGATGAGATGAAAGGCAGTCCAGCAACTTATAGTTATCACATTCCAGCTTTCAATAATGACTGTCCTCCAGCCTTGCACAACCAGTGCATAACCTAAACTACAATAGCTGTGTGCAGGGAGGTGCATTATCAGTATGTAAATACAAAGGCAACTAATGACCACACAGAAGACTGGGGTATGCTGACAGGATGTTCAGTGACAATATAAAGGTACAATAAGTGGGAATTCATTTGTTTAAGGGTACAGGAAGTCTGATACATTCTTTTCATTGACAAAAAATGCTTAATAAATAAAACACAAGAAATTAGATGGTGAAATACATAATCAAGAAGTAAGGCCATTAAAATTCTGACACCTTGAAGACTTCATATAAATAGCTGATGAACATTATATATGAGGTCTGTTCAAAAAATTCAAGAACATTCGTAATTTTGTGCCAATGGCATGTTGGAGCAAAATGTGATTGGCATCCCTGCACATGCTGTGTTTAATGTGTAACTGCTGGAAGTTTAATTGTCATATGTTCGTTGGTTGTGTTCAGTGCTGTATTGACTAGAACATGTGTCAGACTGTTTGCAAATTATAAGATGGCAGCATTAGAGGAGCAATGTGTCTACCTTAAATTTTGTATGAAACTCAAGAAAACCTTTTCAGAGACACACCAAATGATGCAGAAAGCATAAGATGATGAGTTCTTCAGCTGCACTTTGTGTGATAAATGGTTCCCATGGTTTAAAAATAGCCAGACAGAAGTTGAAGATGACCCTCATTCAGGACACCCTTCAACATCTATCAATGATGCTCATGTCAGGAACATCAACGAAATTGTGCATGGCAATCAAAGAATGACTGTCTGAGAGATTGCACATGAATGTAACATATCAGCTGAATCATGTCATGAAATCCTGACACTGCATCTTTCAATGCATTGTGTTGCCTCCAAGTTCATCCAACAGCTCATGAGTCAAGATCAGAATGACCTTCACCTCGCAAACTGTGAAGAACTTTAGGATTGTACAAATGAGAACAAGATTTTCCTTAAGAGAATCATAAAAGGTGATGAGACATGGGTCTACAGTTATGATGTTGAGACAAAGATTCTATCTTTACACTGGGTCAGAAAAGGTTCTCCTACACCAAAAAAAGCTCGTCAGGTCAGGTCAAATGTCAGAGCCATGCTGATAGTTTTCTTTGACTTTGAAAGATTATTTTATCATGAATTCAGCCACAGGGACAAAATGTTAATTGATCATACTATCAGGACATGATGCAACACCTATGAGAAAATGTGAGAAGGAAATGGTCTGAAATGCAGTGAGACAGTTCATGGTTCTTGTATCACAAGAACAAACTGCACATTCATTTGTGTTGGTGCTTGACTATTGCACAAAAAACGAAATTTCTGTGCTGCCTCATCCTCCATACTCTCCTGACCTGGCCCCTGAGAATTATTATTATTTTTTTTTTTTTAATTCCCGAACTTGAAAACCCATTTGAAAGAATGAAGATTTGAATGACAGATGAGTGAAACAAAATTTGTAGATAGTGCTTCACATGATCCAGCAAGAGGTGTACCAAGTCTGATTCCAGAAGTGGAAACACCATTGGGAGCAGCGTATCAGCTGTGGAGGAGAGTATGTCAAAGGAGACCATGCACAATAAGCAAAAGGTAAGCACAGAAAAATTTTGTGGAGAAAGTTCTGGAATTTTTTCAACAAACCTCGTATGTTGGCATTAAAATACCAGGCTAAAATACATTGTAGGATCAGTATTCAAACTGCAGTCTAGGTAATTGCATGAGTTAACACCACTGTGTTATTTGATTTACGTCAAAAGCTAGAAAAAATGCTCAGAAATACTGAAAGAGGTGTTCATTCCATGAGACTGTTCACATACGTGTTGCATAACTAACATTTGTAACAGAACAGACATTCAGACATTAGTGGTGCTATCCAAAGTAAACTCATGTTGTTTGAATTTAATCTTTTGTACTGGAAACTCGCTGTGTCATGGTGATAGATTACTAAACTGTCCTTCACTGTCTTCTTCTCAGAAGGCAGATGCATCTCCCGCAGTCCAGATGGGCAGGTTGGTAGCTGTAAATCTGTATTTCAATGACACAGAAGCTGTATCATGACTGAGTGTGTGTCAATGCAGTGAGGTTATAGGTGCACAAATTGTGAGGAGCAGACTCTCAATACTGTTTGAACAGCATGGCTGGTCTGTGGGCAGCAGAGGTGGTTGACTTGGCTGGCTTTGCTACCAGCAGAGTGAAGTATGGCATGCTATCTGGGGTGGGAGTAGTGTGGAATGTGCTGACCCCAATGACACAGCATGGGAAGATGATGGTGAACAGCTGGCTCAGCTGCCAGTGATGCATTGCTTCACTGTATCAAGACTCTGACTACTTCTTACCAGTTCCAGCTAGATTTTTAACCACAACTCATAGCAAATGTTGCCACAAGAATTATGACCTCCTTTATAGACCTAAAGGTGGGCAGATCCAACTTCTAGTAGCAGTTTTAATATTGCATTGGGTCCTGGTCCTGATGAATGAGGATGTGGGCATCTGAAATGAGTTATTTAAAGTCATACATTTAAAGAAAAGTCTGCATTTATTGCAGATTACATCTACAACAGGACTCTCCAGGGATGACATAGATTTTCCGTATCTCAGTCACATAGGCAACAGGGATGTGTGGTCAAAAGTTAAAAGGTTTTAAAGAGGAGCAGTGATATTACATGAAAAATGCACAATAATAAGCTGAGACTGAGGCAGACACAGTCTACAAGGAGTCAGGGACGGGCAGTATATACTGTGTGCCCTGATGCAGCACTAAGCGACAAGAGAGCTACAAGCAGATGGCTTAAGTTATCTGTGATAGAGGAGATTATAACAATACCATATCTATGTGATTATGGAGTACAGTAGCTGGTGATACAACTGTAACCAATTGTACACCTTAATACATCATTTTGCTATTGTAACATTTTGTAATTTTGGTAATGGACATTTTTTTCAATATGAGATTGTTGGTTTATTTTGATGTTTGTGGACCCATATTTTTTATATCACCTTTATTTATCTTCTTACATTATGGAAGACTATCCAAAACTAAACTGATTATTCAAAACTTAACAAAACGCAATTAGAATTTAATGTAACATATTCCACTAAATATCATGTGCAAACAAATATTGACATGTATCACACTATGAGTTATCGATGTAAAGCTTTTGTGTATTTGGTTTATGTTTTTCTCTGGCTAGTTAGATGAGATTTGGATGTGAGCTGTGATGGAGAGAAGTCAAAATGTAACTTGTCTGTGATGTGCCACTATGAGTTATATTGTAAATGTATTCAAATGTCTGGTAGTCATCAACAGAATTGCAGCTGTGCTTTTGTTAGGTCAGTTATTTACTAATATTTCAATTATAGGCTGGTCAAGGTTGCATTAGAAGACCTAGAGCACAAGTGAGACAGAGGAAGATGTCATGAAGTGGCCTGCCCTGTAGGAGGTCTCATATGCAAGAGAATGTAATTCAAAAGTGTGTCTCTGCAGACAGACATGGGAGGAAACCACAGAGCCTCTCTCCCACCATCATGACTGGTTATTGAATGAATTCTGGGCTACAGTGCATCTTAGTGTGGATTCTGCCTGACCTTGGACTCTGATCCATCAATTAAGCACAAATATAAGAACATGCATAGCTAGCTAGAATGACAGTTTAATAAAAGTAAAATCTTAATGAGACAGAATGACAATAAATTTCTTGGAGTCAACATTGTGATTGACAACTAGGTTTTACATATGATAAGCATGAGTTTTGTTTCACATGATCATTGTTTTTGGAATATGTGTCAGATGGCATGGAGATAGTCATTCTGTTGGAGATATCTGGTTATGTTTGAATTCAGAATATTTTATAATATTCTTCAAGGATATTGGACTGTAGTTTTTTGTATCACTTCTGTTACGCTTTTTGCAGAGTGACGAGACCTGTAATTTCTTCAAAACATGCAATGTGGTGTTTTGTTTAGGGATGCTTGGCACATTTCAGTTAAAAGAGGGTCTAACTCAGCCTTAAATTTGGAACAGAATCTGTGGTATGGTCCAGAGATCATGGTGCCACATCAAAGTCAGCAATGCAAACTGATACCACAGACGTAATTGAGGGCTTGCTGCAACCTGCAACCACCAGTGGGAGGCACTCTAGAAGACCACACCTCCCTCGCAGCATATCAGCACCTCACACTGAGCTCAATATAGTGTCGAGCATCCAAAAGATTCAGCTCCAGTTCATGAGCTCATCTGAAAGAGGCAACATCATAGTTTAGGATCAATGACTTGTTAAAGTTCAGATGAACTTGTACTTTTGTAAATGTTGAACATTGTACCTCAAATGAACAGTTTGTTACTTAGTTCATCAAGTGATGCTTTCATAGTCAATGACAGTAGTAAATTATACAACAATCCTGTGAAAAGAAATATGATAAAGCTAAATAAAATCTTTTATTCATTATGTAATAAAGTGAACTAATATTACATGTGTTCTAGTTTGATGAGCCTTCTACCAAAGGAATCAAAGCACCCACAGTTATGGCCAGTTGAAAGCAGTTTTGTCTGGTCACAACAGATATGATATGGATTCCATCAACATGGTTTATTTTTAGTGATTTCAGCTCTTTCTCGGTGCCAATCACACTAATATCAATCTCACTCTTCTACGCAATGGTGCAAGAATTAGTTTGGGGTAATACTCATGGGATTTATTTTGTAAAGAAACTTCAAAATTGAGTCCAGTATTTCTGCTTTTGAGTTCTACCTTCAAATTTAGTCCATGTTCATCCCAGAGTGGAAGTCTGGAAGCTAACTTCAGTGCCACTAAAAGCCTTGACATATGACCAGATATCTTCAGAGATATTTTGATAATAGTCTGCTATGGTAGTTGTTGAAGGCTGCATGCAATTGCCCCCTTGACAGCCAAATGTATTTCATTCATTATCCTTCTATCTATAGCACTATGCTTTATTTTATGCCTGTTATGTAGTAGTCTTTGTTTGTTTAAAGTTTCTTTACAGTGACTGTATACTGTGGAAAGTCCCTCCAATCCATAATGTTCCATTGTGTACAAATCTGTCATGTTTGTGGCCATTCTTTGAAACTCTTGCCACAGCTCTATGTGCTTCTGTCCAATGCTTAATGTTTCAAATTCCTCACTGAGACAAATCTTTTACTCACTTTAATTGCTCTTTGTACTTCAGTAATCATTGCTGCTACAATTGGCTCATGGTCACTGATAACAGTTTCAGTGTGGATGCCCTCAAAGAGTTTAGATCTTTTTGTTGTCATTAAATCCAACATATGAGGTGTATGAGAAAAGTAATGAGTCTGAGAACATTGCGAGCAATCTGCCAATCTTATGTTGTTCTACTTGTGTGTACCAGTGTGTTCATTGCTCCCAGATGCTCAGTCTGAGTTTCAGCTCTGTAAATCCATCACATGATTTTTGAGAGTCCCATCAGTGAAGTTTTGCCTTTGTTGTGTACTATAAAAATGGAGCAGCAGAATTTAGAGCAACATTATGCCCTCAAGTTTTGTGTGAAACTTAGGGAGTCTATGAGTGTGACCTTTGAAAAGTAGAAAAAGGCCTATGGGGAACATTTCTTATGAAGAGCACAAATTTTTCGCTGGCACACATCATAGTTGCAAGGCTGAGTACAAGTTGAAGATCAGCTTCACTCAGGAAGACCTTCAACTTCAAAAAACTGACAAAAATGTCAAAAGTGTGTGTGCTTTTGTGAAATCAGACCAACAGTTGAGAATAAGGATGAAGTGACCTGTTAAACATTAACACTTTTACTGCATATCAAATTTTGATTGAAATTTTGCACAAGTGAAAGGTTTGTGTAAAAATGGTGCCAAGAAATCTCATGGCATAGCAGAAGAATAACCAAGAAACGTGTGTGTTTATCTTATTGAGAAGAATGCCAATGCCCACGAATGGTTCAGTCATGTGATCATGTGTGATGAAGCCTGTATTTTTTGTTATGATCCTCAGACAAAGTGGTAAAATCAGGGATGGCACACTGAGACATCTCCTCAACTGAGAAAATCTCAAATGAGTACATCAAGGATCAAAACAATGCTGATTTCTTTTTCTGGCATTAGGGATATTGTACACAAAGAATTTGTTCCTCCAGGACAAACTGTCAACCAAGTGCTTTAAAAATATGTCCTTGAAAAGCTCAAGAAGAAGGTGAATTGAGTGAGACCAGACACTGGCGGCAAGTTGATGCTGCATCATGATAATGCCCCATGTCACAGAATCACTTCCACCACGGAATTTTTTACCTCTAAAGGGGTGCCTGTTGTTACACAGCCCCGCGTATTCACCTAATCTGAGTTATTGTGACATTTTTTTCCAGTAATTGGGAAATGCCTTAAAAGGACATCATTTTGGGACTCTGGGGGACATTCAAAAGAATGTGACTGACATGTTTAAACCCATACCAGTTGAAGCCTTTAAGCACTGCTACAAAGACTGGGAATGATAACTCCAGTGTGTAGCTACTGAAGGGAACTACTTACCACATTATTGTTATTTTAAAAAATAAAATAACAAGTTTAATAGACAGAAAATCAGTCTCATTACTTTTTCCACACACTTCTTTTTACATCATGAGTGAATTTCTGAAATATATGTTCTGCGCAGTATCTAGAGAAGGCATTTAGTAATGTTTCCCAGAATATATTTTCATGCTCATCACTGACAAGACTTTTCCCAATTGATTTCTGAATGAGTAAAGTCTCCTCCAGTGATAATTGTATGATCAGGGAACTCATGTACTAGAGTACTGTGGTTTTTTTAAGTTTTTAGTTACATATGGGGAGTAGTCTCAAGCTCAATAGGAAGATCCTGCTATAAGTTTATGCCTGATGTACATTCAATCATGATGTGCATGTCCATACATTTCACAGGACTGCTTATAGAGGCCACCTAGATTGGCCCCTGGCATGCTCTGGTGAGCTGCCAAAGAAACAGTATTTTTTTAAGCATTGCAAACTAGTATTCAGCCGATTCTGTAACCTGTATTACTGTTGTCCAGTTAATCTGTTCAGTGCTGAGCATAACGTGTACTCATTGTATCTTAGGTGTTGCTGTGTTAAGTATTACAGTCAGTAAATTGTGTTTGTTCTTACTATAGTAATGTCCATCTTTGATATTGGGTACTGCCTAAACAGTCTCCCATGCATCTTAAATTTCTACCTTGGGCGATTTGGGGTTTTTGTCTGCTGCAACAAATACCCACCTCTATTTCCCATTAGCCCATACTTTCACTTTATACTTACATTACCCCCAAAAAATCTCACTGCTATAAACGCTAGGTTTTAAGAAGCTTTCTGAGCCCGGCACTTCTTTTAAGGTGCACTTCAAACTATGGCACTTTTTGAGACTGTTTTTGAAGTTTATCATTTGAATTTTAATCCTCTCATGTGGGATGGGGGGCATCCCTTTGGGTGGATAGTGGCCTTTTTTTTTTTTTTAAATAAAGATCACAGACACTCACTACCTAGCAAGCAGGCTGTGATGTGTAATGTACACCTGGCCAATTTAGGGGAACTCAAAGTTCGCAAGCCTCCAGCGTAAGTCTTGGAAGTCACTGCTTATCTTCTCACAGAGCAAGGTCACTGATTCAAGCCTTTCTTGAAACAGGGGGTTGTAAACAGTTCTGAGGACACTACGGCAGACTGAAAGTGTTGTTGAAACTCTGTGAGAAGAGATGGTATTCTCTACTTTCTCTGCCAGTCATTGGAAAGATCCAAGTAGGACATTAGATCCCAAACAACGGACACTGTTTGTTTCACTGTGTGCCACACGGTACAGTTGGTTGTGCTCTGTTCTATCAGTAGCTGCTGTAACAAGCTCTTCAACATGTTGAATGAGGCCCCTGGCATACACAATGAGAACAACTGGAGTTCCTTCACATCACTTACTGTCATTTCTTGTAGGGGTGCCATTATTTGGCATAAGTTTGAACTGATGATGATTAACAGATTCCTTGATGTCTTCCACAAAGGTAATTGCATCTTCCAGCTGGACATTGGAGGTGCTTGGGGCTAGATAATGGTAAGCCACATTAAGTAAATTTTACAGAAGAGACATATGAAGGTTTGAAAAATTCTATGAATCAAGTGACATACATAAGAGATATATTTATATAGTTAATGTATTATAAGGTATTATATGCATTAAGGTATTCTCCTCACATGAAGCAGAACATTTTTAATTACTGCAACTGGTGAAAAACAATATAAAGTATAAGGAATACAAATGCTCATAATTATGTGGCTCATCATCGTGTACCACCAATGTTTCAGTGCCAACATTTGGCTTCATTGATCACAGTTCATGTTGCTCTGAGCTTAAGATACTGTCCTCAATTCTTTCAGGTTGATTAATATGGTCTGCAGCTTTATACTGAGTCAGGGATAAATAATATCCATGATGCACTGCAGGTACATAGGGAAACAGGTCTATGACGTCTGACAGTTTCTTATGCTATACAGGAATTGGTCTATGATATGGTGTTAAGGTCATAATCCATGATGTCTTCTTGACATTAATTTAACAGAAATCTCTGTGAACATTGTGCTTCATAAAAACTGAATCAAGATATGAGGCCAAACATTTGAATACTTTAGCTTCTGGGAAGTTAATAGGATCTGCAACCATTTATATATTTCTTTTTGTTACATTAGGAGTTAAGTCTTGCTCCTTACAGAAGAAAAAAAATGCAACTACACTGAATAATACAACAATGTAACGCCTATATAATGGCAGGCCAAAATAACCCCTATAGCAGGCATCTATTAATTTCCATCTCACATATTATAATCATTTATGGTTAATGGGCTCAATATAAATCTCTTAGAAATTATCACTTAGTTCATGAGTCCATTAAATATTAGCATTAAGAGTTCATTGCACTGTCATGATAAGCAACAGCCATGTGCTACAATGTGGCTTGCTGCACAGTAACATTTTGTTGATGCTGACCTTTGATGACAATGCAATACCAAATGGATTTGGCCAATAATTCACGTCTACAACACTGTCATCACACAGGTATTCACTCTCAAAACAACTGGTTTACTTAATGGTTACAGCACATTTTTTCATCTGAACAGCTAGTGCTGTTTCCTCTGAAAGTCACCATCTTGGCTGTTGATTGCCATTCTAAAGCACAAAAATTATGAGCTATGTATTGCTGACATCTCCTGATTTCTTCAAATATTACTCTGTTGGTGACTTGCCATACTCTATCAATTATGAAAAGTATACAAATTTCCATTTTTCTCTATGTGTGGCTTTCCATTATCTAGCCTCAACTGTTTGTGTCACCATGTCAGTATTGTGCTACAGTGGTTTTAAGAGCAAGAATGTGAACTCACTTTGATGTCTTAGCCATCAAATTTCTCTTATCTTTGGGCAATGGAGCACATCTAGGACACTAGCAAATGCCACTGCCAGGACCAAAAACCACTGACCCATAATTTGCAGGAATTGCACGACCTATGCATGGACATTTGGTGCCACACACCTCCATCAAACTACCAAGGACTAGTCAAATCCATGTCGATCCAAAGATGGACCAATATGCTGTTAAGCATGTGGGCATAACATTTTGGCTCATCAGTGTGTCTCTGCATAAAAATGATTTCTGACATAGTTAATATACAAAGGAAGTTAAATTTTGCTTGAAGTTTTAGGATCTAGAATATTGAAAAAACTTACCTGACACACATAATTTTAATTAGACATAAAGGGAATCCCAGAAGCCAGCTTATTTACATAAATATAAGTAACTAAATATAATAATAGATTTTACAGTTAGAAATCAAACAATGGAAAATCCAGGGTGGAATGTAACAACAGTGAGAAGGAAAGTTGCTACTCACCAGTTGCAGTTATCTAGTTTCTGTCTACACCAGCATATCAATGAGAAACGTTTGTTGTTAGAAATAGAATGTACATGACTTTTTGTAAATGCAAGGGTACAGTAACGTTCTGAATAAAGATTGTTATTTACAGCTAATGTCTGCATTGGCGTTTTTTTATGGCAACTGGGACCATATCAGAAATTACCCGGACAACCTACGCCTCGCCTTCCTTGTTCCTACCACTAAAACAATATAAGCTGTGGAGCACAATAAAACACATCCTTTGTGTGAGGCAACTAAGAATATGGTGTCTGACACAATCAGCTTTTGGTGAATCACAGAAGACACAAGTTTTTGTCATTATCTGCATGTGTAAATATTGCACCTCCTGTCGAACAGCCCTTTTGGAAGCCAAATTGGCTCTTGTTGTGAACTCCATTCCTCAAGAGGTGTTCAGTAATTTTTATATCCAGTAACCTTTCTAGAATATCAACAATGTATGAAAAGACAGATTCCTACTTACCGTAAAGAAGACACATTAATTTGCAGACAGGCTCAATTAAAAGACACTTACGTAAAGCTTTTGGCCACAGCCTTCATCATTAAAAGAGAGACACACACCAATTGCACACACAAGCAAGCACACCTCAGACACACATGACCACAAACTCCAGCATAAGGCTGGAGATGGTAGTCGTATGTGGGTGAGGTGTGTGTTAATGGCGTGTCTCTCCTTTTACTGATGAAGGTTGTGACCAAAAGCTTTATGTAAGTGTCTTTTAATTGTGCCTGTCTGCAACTTGATGTGTCTTCTTTAGGGTAAGTAGAAATCTGTCTTTTTCTACATTGTTGATATTCGTACCTGGAGTTTCCATTTTTTAATCTTTCTAGAATTTTATAGAAAGTTATTAACAAAGAAAAGGGGCAATAAGAAGCTCAGTTTTATCAGCTATCTTGCTTCACAATAACATACTTCAGTTTGTCAAGAACAAAGCCTTTTCAAGTGAAGAATGAAAAATATGACAGAGAATGCCACTTATACACAAGCAAGAATACTTCAGTAAATTCTCAGACACATTACCAACACCTACAGAAATCTTACTTTTTAGTTGACAGAGGGCTTTTTGAATTTCCATTATGTGAATGAATGTATCCAAGCCTCACTAAATCTACAATTAATAATAAATAAGAATTAATGTCTGAAATATCTACCGTACCTTTACATGTATACTCAATAGACAAAATTTAAAGCAATAGATACTTTGCATTACACTAGAATTTACAGATTTTTCCTGTTCCACTTATCAATGAAATGCACTTGGCATGATTCTTTATCTCTGTGAGAGCCATGATACTTATATTAGGAGTCAACATTACCGGTAAGTTCCTGAGGCCTTCTAAAAAGATGGTAAAAGAGCAACCAAAAAGGATAAGAGCATATTCTTGCCCTAGGGAAGAGAAACTGTCCTTAACAGATGGAATCATAAGCATAGAGATGCAGAAAACAACTGAGGAAATTACTGTTTTAAGGACACTGAAAGTGTATTCACAAGATATGTGGGCTATAACTGAGAAGTGTCATGGTGATCTCTCCATGTTCAAATTGCTCTAAGAGGACTGCCAAGGTAAGGATGACTTAGAGAAAAAGATTTAAAAACCAACAAAAGCACCCATAAATTTGCTTTTTATGCCATTTGAGAGTTTCAATTGTTGTAAAATTATCTTAAAATCATCATGAAATAAATCGCCGAATCTGCCAATAAATAGTCTTCCTTTATACACACATCAAAAAAAGTTTTGCATCACACTGGTTCTCAGAACTCCTGAAGACAGACATTGACTGTGGATATTGTATCACAGACACAGTCCTCTTGACTGTTCAGAGATGTCACTAAATCCACCCAAAGATGTAAACAATCATGCATGAGCAGAGCCTATTAGACAGAGGGAATCTGACAGCCTATCAGTTCCAGTCATTCCACCAGGAAGGAGGTACACAGCTCATGTTGTCTGCAGTTCAATCATGCCTAGAAGGCCAATAATGTGGTTTGATCACAGCCACATTGTTATTTTGTGCCAGGAAAGGCTCTCAACAAGGGAAGTATCCAGGCATCTTGGAATGAACCAAAGTAATGTTGTTCGGACATGGAGGAGATACAGACCTCACTTATGCCGCCTAAGGGTTACTACTACAGTGGATGATGCCTACCTATGGATTATGACTTGGAGGAACCCTGATAGCAACGCCACCATGTTGCATAATGCTTTTCGTGCAGCCACAGGACATTGTGTCATGACTCAAACTGTGTGCAACTTCACACCCGGTGTCCACAGTGAGGGCCATCTTTGCAACCGTGACACCATGCAGTGTGGTACAGATGGGCCTAACAACATTCCGAATCGACCATTCAGGATTGGCATGACGTTCCCTTCAGCGATGAGTGTCACATATGCCTTCAACCAGACAATCATCGGAGATGTGTTTGGAGGCAACGCAGTCAGGCTGAATGCCTTACACACACTGTCCAATGAGTGCAGCAATGGAGGTTCCCTGCTGTTTCAGTGTGGCATTATGTGAGGCTGATGTATGCCGATGGTGGTCATGGAAGGTGCCATAACGGATGTAGGATACGTGAACGCCATCATCTGACCAAAAGTGCATTCATATCAGCAGCATATTCCCATTGTGCACATCTTGCGAATGACTTCCTTCAGGATAACTACATCGCTCAACTAGACTGGCCAGCATGTTCTCCAGACATAAACCCTATCAAACATGCCTGGGATAGATTGAAAAGAACTGTTTATGGATGACGTGACCCACCAACCACTCTGAGGGATCTACACCATTGAGGAGTGGGACAATCTGGACCAACAGTACCTTGATGAACTTGTGGATAGTATGCCACAATAGAAACAGGCATGCATCAATGCAAGAGTATGTGCTACTGGGTATTAGAGATACTGATATATACAGCTGTCTGGACCGCTGTGTTGTGGTACAACATGCAATGTGTGGTTTTTATGAGGAATAAAAAGCGTGGAGATGATGTTTATGTTGATCTCTGTTCCAATTTTCTGTACAGGTTCCGGAACTCTCGGAACAGAGGTGATGCAAAACTTTTTCTGATGTGTTTATTATGTAAATTAGTTTCAGGGAGAAAAATAATGTCATTATTCAAATATGGGCCTCACTTATTTCTTAAATTTCCATGATTACTCTTCTGTGTCAGTCAAACCTGTGATAATCTGTACCATCCTATTTTTGCAAAGATTCAGTATTCTATGTTACTCAGTATTAAGTATAGGTCATGAAAGTGAGTGAAAGACTGCTGTTTTGCTTATGCAGTGAAAATCAGTTTAAACCATGCTTTATGCAAGAGCTGCTGAAAAAGAATGGTCTATAGTACATAAAAACTGAAGAGCAAAGTAGGAGTTTAACAACACAAATAATGAGCAATAAAATTCCTTCTCATGTTCTTTTCATGTTGTATTAAATGGAAGAGTGATGTGTGTTCTTCCTCTAGAATTGTCTTAACATGTGATTTAAATTCAATCCCCCTAGCTGTTCTTTTAAAACTTATAAGTGTAGCCTTACTCATTTTTTTATGTTCGTTATGACATCTTGAGACATTGGCTATTTGTAGAGCTCATGCAGACATGAAGTGAAATTCAACTGTATATTTCTGTCACCTCATACTTTCTCTTCTGTGAGCTATTAATGTAGATATTAGTTTCCTGTTTGTGCATAATGTCCACCAGTCTACATTCATCCTAAATTTGTAGCATAATCTTAGAGAAACCTGCCAAGAAGAGGTATTCACATATCTGGATAATTATTGTGGAACACACTCATATTTAGTTTCTATGTAGGATGTCCCCAGTATGTTTTTGCTAAACAGAGGTGATGTCACACTTCACTGCCAGATGGTCAGAAAAGGCCACAGGTATCATCTCAGTTGCACTAATCTTGTTTTTAAATTATAAATTACCAGAAACATATTCTGTCAATCCTGCTTTATGATTTAACACCAAAGCCTTATTTCCCAAACATCTTTCCAACCCAAGTTTTTAACTTGTCCGTCAAGTTCTTCCGAAGAGTTAAAATTTGGCTACTGATCCTATCATCATAAGGCACTGTTGCAGTTGCCACCATTTAAAACTTCTATTGGGTTATCCTTGAGCAGATAGACCATACCACAACTTGTTTAAAAAAAAAGACTTTGCCCACCCTTCCCTAAGATCATTAGCAGAGGGAAGATAGACATAAATTATAGTTGTATTAAAAGTCCTACAATTAATGCCTTGTCCAGATTCTAAATAACCGACATTATTGGTCCCTGTCCTATCCTTCACTAGAATTGCTGTACTATACACACTTTCTTGGGTTACATTTTATACTGCTTTAAAAACCAGGAACATGTAAGTTTTTAATATAAACTCTATGAACTTCATGTCATTCTGTAACCTACTTATGTCGAGCATAGTTATATTACATGTTTGTTCCAGTCATTCAGTACTTCAGTGGTAGTGAAATGGCTGAAAGTATTTAGACTGCCAACTTCATTTGGCACTCACTCAGTTGTTTGTAGCTGTGTTGTTGCACTTATAGTTTCCACTTCATGGATCTCCTCCATTTCTAGGTCCATCTGTTCTCCAGCAACATCTGCCCATTGCTATTGACTGTCAGACCTGGTATGTCCATACTGAGTTCTGTCATTTCCTTCCAGTTTTTTTTTTTTTTTTTAATCTTGTTTGTAGTACTTCTTACATTGTTGATGTCTGCCTGACTTGTTATCAGAAGCATTGTTTCCTTGTCTTCTTTCATTGCATGGTCATCCTTTTCTCATTAACTTCTGGTTAGTTGGTGATATCCTTGGAGATCACAGTGAGAACTCCATTGGCGATTTCAAAGGCATTGTTATTGGTGACTTCTTTTCATATTTCCTGCATAATGTGTAGGCATCAAATGTATTTTCTCCCATGTAGATGGGTCAATACTCTGTACATTTTGTACTTCTGTTCCTTTGTCTTGGTTCAGTTCATCTTCTTTTGTTGTCCCTTCTCTGGTTCCTTTTCTCTGTTTCTTCATATACCTTGTTAAGATCAGGTAATTCTGCTCAGTTTAATATTCATTCTGGGGATTCATTACAGTCCATTTTGGCGAGAAAGGAAGCTGTAGTACCACTGATGTTCATTGTATTCAAGGTCTGTTGTAAATTTTATGCAAATTCCTTTACATCTTGTAATCATCTTTCAGGTCTGTTGATTGTTGTTCACAGAAATTTTGGACAGCTGTTGGATCTGCATAGGGCTGGTTGTAGGGCTTGGGCTTGGAGCCTCACCAGTGGAAATCTGCGTCACCTGCCTGCTAATCTCTCAACATGAATGTGATCAGTAGAATTACACAACACATAGGTTCAGGGCTGTCTGTCATACATTACTAACGTGCAGTACCCACATACATTTATGAAAGATGGAGTATGCTTTTGTAGTTCTATCTTGACCGCCAAACCCCATTAAGGACAGAGAACATATACAGCTGAGACCACTTTTCTGCAAAATTCGAAGTGATTAATTCATCAATAGGGATTTTGGCAAGGAGTTCACAAATTCTAATCATCCAAATATCGAACCAAGCAAGATACATAGTAACAGCACTAATTGTTCAATCAGAGTAAATCAACTTAATTACACCTCAACACTGCCCATGATTCAACAGCTTAATGACAGTGTTTAAAACAAACATAAATGAATGCCCACAATATTATGCTCAAGTATTTCAACATTTTTTTACCAACATTTTGATCTACATAGCCTTAAGTCTTACAAAATTTGGGTCAAAAGCAAACTTCTTGGTATCCTTTCATTAATAATTCAAAAAAACTCATTTTACCTTTTCCAAAACAATGTGGTGAATCACACAGAGCAGCTACTGGCTAACCTGGTAGACAGTGACACAACTGGTGTTAACCTGTGAAGATAGCCATCTTGGCAGCTGGTTCACAATCAAACATTTTGGTTGTCCATGCATGCCCTCAGATCAACCCAAACATCCACATGTCACATATTCTACATGCGTATGCCACATTCCAGCTGATTCTCATCAACATAATTAACATGATCCCCATGTCAGGGAGAATGGTACTGTGAGGAATCGAGACCAGTGTAGTTGGGAAAAACGACAATTTTCACTAGGAGCTTAATTTCGTTGAATGACGCTATCCTTCTTTGTAACAGTGGGAGACCGTATCTTGGAGATAAATTAATGTTAACTTCACAGTGCAAAACATTTTAAATTAAGTTAGTGAACTTGTGTGTTGACGTGGTGGCAATTTTCTGTAGACCTACAGTGCAACTACATTTTATGCATCTCCTCATTGTCTGGAACGCTCAAAAACAATTTTTCACGAGTTTTTATAGGTGTATTTATACAGTACGCTACTGCACGCCATTTGTAACCCATTTTCCGAAATGTAAATTCCAAAACTAGACAACACCTGTGAATTAGTATTATGACAGTAGAAGCAGCGAGCTAGGCAGTGACGTCACAGGTATCACATGACTCGAATGGATCGTTTTAGAGGTCTGTCAAATTATTTGAATTTCTATTTCGTTTTCATAGAAGAATACTTAAATCCAAGAGGAAAAACAACCATGTTAGAAGCATAAAATGAAGACAATTTCCAGAAGACTGTCAAATACCCTATTGTTCGTGTCTCGGAGCCAGAACCGTAATACTGCAGTGGTTTGAGGAACCTTTCAGTGAACTCACTTTGATGTCTCGGCGGCCAAATTCGTCTGATGTAAATCCTATCGAACCCATCTGGGTCGCTATCTGGCGCCATCACTCTAGTCTGGCATTCTATGATTGTTAAGTACAATTTTGAAGTGCCCCACTTACTGCAAGCTATTAATTGGCCTTTGGCGGTAAACGTTTTTTAAATTATTATTTATTTGTTTACCTGCCAGAAGGCCTTGATCATTTCAAAATTTTTGAATTCTATGTTTCCTTAATATTTTCGTGAGAAGTTTCCGTTTGTTATTAATCTTTGTATTTGTCTGCGGCGCTAAAAGAACAGTAACCAAATGTCTTTCTAAATTATTTTCTCGGTGGAAAATTGTGACAGTTATTTATCCTGCCTCGCTAGGCGTTTTCTCGAGAACCTTAAGAGCTTCTACATTAAGTGTTTACTATTTGTTTATTTAGTGACTCCTAATGTTAATAAATTGTTGTTAAAATTTTATATGCCTTTATTGTCCCAGTACCTTACCACTCACTCTAGCAGCTGCCTATCGCTTGAGTTAGCACACTGGTCTCTCATTCTGGAGGATGACGGTCCAAACCCGCGGCTGGGCATCCAAGTTTAGGGTTTCCGTGATTGTCTTAAATCTCTACAGGCAAATGCCGAGAAGGTTCCTTTGAAATGGCACGGCCAATTTCCGTCCTCATTTTTGAAAAACTCCGAGCTTGTGCTCCGTTTCTAATGACCTTGATGTCGATGGGAGGTTAAACCCTAATCTTCTTTCCCTCTTTCCCTTTCTTCTGATGTTTGTGATTGCGTGTTGATTTGAATTTTCTACTACGTGTTGTGTTGACGGAGTGTCATACATTAAAGATGCCGAAAGTGACGACAGTCTGGCCTTCCGTGGTGATGGTTCAGAGGTTGAAGAAACACACCATGGCGAAGAGCTTTCACCCTGAAACTCCTGCCAAGGCAATGGTGAGGGTTTTAATTCGACAGTTCCCACAAACGCTGGAGATCCTCATAAAGATGCCAACATGTCATATCGAACAAGATCAACATTGAATCTCTCACATTCACAACAGCCTTCTTAACACCCTGAATTCCTTGTAAATACCTTTGTTTTGGTGAAGTACAATGCCCGATATTAGCCTGGGAAGATAGTCGAAACCGATGAAAAAGAAATTGTCTCTCCACCATGGTCAAAAGGGGGGAAATCTGAAGATGGCTAAGAGGATCATTTAGTTGACAATGAGCAAAGTAAGATTGTGCGGAAATTGGTCCTTGTGTTCAAATAAACGAGCACCCAAGTTCTACATTTTCGGCTGATTTAAAACATTGAGCTAATTCTGCTTGGACAGCAATAATTAGTTATAATAATAATCAGATTTTATTTTTCTTGAAGAATTCATTTTTTGTTGATAGTTTAAGCTCATACTGTTGTTTATTCATTCAACCGGAATTTATTTTTGTTCAAGGATTATTTCCTCATGAGCAGTTTCTTTTTTGAAAGATTTAATGCTACGGAAGTTACTCCAAGTTTTGATAAAATAGAACGTTTTTCCTAGAAAATTGCTATGTTCTGCCTGAGTATTCCTATTCATATCAGCTTATGCAAACTGACACCTGCGGGTACGCCAACTAACCGCACACTACGTTATTTTGTCGTAAAAACGTTAAGTTACCTGCAGCATTTACCAGAATTTCACCAAAAATTGCACAGAACAATAGAAAAGTCAACAACCAAAATGTATGTCAATTACATGCGGTCTCCCCTATTTTGTGGAAATTCCACTGAGTATTGATGTAGTGTTACAGATAACTGCCGCTTGGCTCCCTCGACGCAATGCTGTGTTAATGTGTCGCATTTGCTGCATTAGATACACCGTGAATTTATTGTAGTGATTCTTATCATATAGTGTATACATTACTCTGTGTTCAGTTTTCTTTTCGCATTCTCGCTCTTCGTTTCTGATGTAGGACGCTTTCTTATTTGACACTGTTTGGAGACATGATGCTCTACGTGACATTCATTCGTTGCACCTTTCAACTTTCACACCCTGAGTACTAAACTCATATCGGGTGTTTGCTTGAAGATCGTGATTTTATCTACGAAATACAATTTAATCTTTTA
The DNA here is from genome assembly GCF_021461385.2 of Schistocerca piceifrons. Taxonomy (NCBI): domain Eukaryota; kingdom Metazoa; phylum Arthropoda; class Insecta; order Orthoptera; family Acrididae; genus Schistocerca; species Schistocerca piceifrons. Next base: position 659,403,242 of record NC_060139.1, read on the forward strand.
ACAGCTGCACGACGCATACAACTGAGTGCTTAAAAACATGTGATTATGCAAATGTGACCGTAACCAAAAACAAGCTTTCACTAGTGTTGTGACTACCATACAGCAACCCTAAGGTTGGTTTCAGGCACTTCTCAATGCCGGTCGCTTGCTAGCTATGCTTTCCAGTGCATGATAACTTCTGCGTCTTGTGTCATCAACACTCTGCACCCTGGAGTAATTTCTAGGTAGTCGCAATTGGCACCAACAATTCATGTGCCCAACCATTTCATCGTTCCATTACGTATAATGTATAATTTAATGTAATATAAGAGTCTGATTCTTCATTATTCTTGTGCGAGATAGAATACACAACTGAGGCAGGACTGTTTCAAAGTCGTCCCATTCGATTTTCCTGTCGCAGAAGTCAGCTCTTCGCCACTACGATGACCTCAAGGTCAATGGCACATTAAGTACTTAAATTTCTTTTTACCTGTAATGACCAATAATGAATAATTTCAAGGTTTTGCTTTTTGTGAATTCTGAATATGTGAGGTAATGATAATATAGGGCAACGATATGCTACGAATTTTATTGCAGACATTTTTTGATTCCTTGCTATCGTGCCCCACAAGACCTTACGTGTTCAGTTCTCTTCGTTAACTCATTTTGGAAAAAAATGTCCATCATATTTACGTCCCACACCTGCAACCAACTTTTCGTAAGGTGCATATGCTGATCCCCCACAGAGCGAAAAGCAGCGTGCCTCGAAACCTTCGTGTAGAACATGACCAAAAGTATCTGGACACCCATTAGTAGACATTAACATGGGGTGCGACCAGCTTGAATTCTTCTGTGGACACTTTCAATCAGGTGTCTGAATACCTGTGGACGAATGGCAGCCCATTCTTTCTCCAAAACCGGAGAAAGTAGTGATGATGGACACTGCAGTTTAAAGCGAACTCTAAGTTCTAACTCATCCCAAACTTGTTCCATTGAGTTCAGGTCGGGGGTCTGGGTAGGTTAGCCAGTTCCAGGAATGTTATTGTTCAGTAACCATTGCCTCAATGGCACTACTTCAAGACAGTTTATGACAAGGTGCATTTTCATGCTGATGCAAATCGCCTCCGAATTGTTTCTCTACTGTGCATAGTACACAATGCTGTAGAATGCGTTCATAATATTCCAAATTTAAGAGGACCAAAATGTAATTACGAGAAACCCTCCCATACCGTAACAACATCTCCACTGCACTTCACTACTGGAACCACACATGATGGCATCTAACGTCCTGCAAGCATTCGTCAAACCAAAACCCTTTCATTTGATTGCCACAGGGTATATCGGGATTCGCTACTCCAAATCACTCGTTTTCAGTGATCCACTGTCCAGCGGAGTTACTCTTTACAACATCTTGAGTGACATTTAGCATTCATTACAGTAAAGGTGGCTTAAGAGTAGCTGCTGAGCCATTATATTCCATTCCTTTTATTCCCTATGCACGATAGTGCTGTATCAGTGGGCATTTTGGAATGCCAAAGTCAGCACACTTCAATGTAAGATTACAGGTGATGCAATTGTGCTTTTTATATTGAAGGTCACTAATGGGTGGGGGGGAGGGGGGGAGCGCAGGGGAGCAGAGGGATTGGGAGAGGCGCAGAGGTTAAGGGAATGAGATTGACCGATCACATCATCATACTGGCAGGGATCATTTGAGGCCCATGCCATGTAATTAATTTGCTCAATTGGCAAGATGACTGCAAATGCGTCCATTCTTATAGAAAAGAGACATGCAATACAGCTGTAACTGTACGATGTAAATAATCGGCTGCCTGACATTAAGAAACCAACAAATTAATTCCAATGCTTCCTTTTACCACACGTCGCACACATGTTGTCGCATGCACGTTGCATACACGTTGCATGCCATCTCGCTACACTTTATGCGAGTTTTTATATGCCTATTGAGTAAATTCGTCCAATTTGTCAATTATGAACTGTTTTCCTCGGCCAGTAACCGCGAAGCTTTCCTGCTCTTGGCCAATAGAGGTAATTCGTTTATGGAGTTCTACATGCATTAATAAGTAGCTGAAGGGCTGAGAAGCGATTCTTCTCTGTAATGTCGTAGCCCCGAGTCCTTTCTCAGAGCCGCTAGATCTCATGTGCTCATTTGACAAGATACATTTTGTTGATCAAGGAAGACTTTAACAACTGCATTTCCTGTAAACATCCATCAGGTAAATGCATTCACAGGCTTCTACGCCAAGAATGGAAAGACAGGATAATGGAAGAGCGTGTAACAGATTATTCGGAATCAAGACATGTATACAGAGGAATATTGTTCACACCTAACAGTAATGCAACAGAATGGCAAAAATTGTACCTAGCTCCTGCCACACACGTGCGGTCGCAGCGTGCCTGCCTGCCCAGACAAGACTACACTCTTATGAGCAAGCCTCTCTTGGTGACAACGGCGGCCTTCATCACGCAGTACACCGCTGTCATTAGAAAAAAAATGTACAGCCTGCTTCAGTTTTAGGCAGATGTAAACAGCATCAACTACACATCGTCGGCTTATAATGATAAACTCGTCCCTATTGTTAGGCAATCATAGTAAGGGAGAAAACCACGCATAATTTTTCTGAGATACGAGGTTTTCATTCTACGCCTCTTCAGTCCCAAGCACATATTAAAAGTACAAGTGAGATACATTTGTGTTAATTGCTTTGTGTTAATGCAAATCAATAACGAATGACCTCCAAATTTTTTTGAAACAGTAGTGAATATTTTGTAGATAAGATACCTTGGGACTTCACCAGGACAATTAAACACACAACTATACAGATGGATGTTGTTTTTTTACCGAAAAGGTGTCATAAACATTACGCATATTGTTCATATTTGCTGGCCATTACAAGATATGTCCAACTACACACTTGGCACCACAACTTTCATTAGCTGTAAGTCATGAACTAATTTTAGAATAATCATTAAGAGGTAAAACCTCTCCCTTTAAAACATTGTCTGCAGTTGGTGGATACCTATTTTTCCTCTGCCAGCTCATTCTTAGTTGTGGTACACCTAAAAGTTCTGCAAAAATACTGACTCCCCAAAACTTCTGCTTTTCTCCTATGGTAGAATGAAGTAATTTTCCTATTCTACCGAAATACCTAATATTTGTGAACTGAGTCATATCCTCAAAACATGAACGAAGAAAGTCTATGGGAAATATTCAAATGGGTTCTTGAGTTCCTCTGTGGAAATATTCTGGAGGCATTCAAATGAGAAAGATTAAGAGTGCTATTAAAAGAGTTACTGTCTTCCAGTAGGTACTCCGCTGGACGGAGGAACACTGAAAACGAGTGATTTGGAGTAGCGAATCTCGATATACCCTATGGCAATCAAATGGAAGGGTTTTGGTTTGACGAATGCTTGCAGGACGTTAGATGCCATCATGTGTGGTTCCAGTAGTGAAGTACAGTGGAGGTGTTGTTACGGTATGGGAGGGTTATATTTTGGTCCTCTTAAATTTGGAATGTTATGAACGCATTCTACAGCATTGTGTACTATGCACAGTAAAGAAACAATTCGGAGGCGATTTGCATCGTTGACGCATTTTGGAAAAAAATGTCCATCATGTTTATGTCCCACACCTGCACCCAACTTTTCGTAAGGTGCATATGCTGATCCCCCACAGAGCGAAAAGCAGCGTACCTCGAAACCTTCGTGTAGAATATGACTAAAAGTATCTGGACACCTATTAGTAGACATTAACATGGGGTGCGACCAGCTTGAATTCTTCTGTGGACAAATTCAATGAGGTGTCTGAATACCTGTGGACGAATGGCAGCCCATTCTTTCTCTAAAACCGGAGAAAGTGGTGATGATGGATCTGTGGTTGCTGAGTTGCTGGCAGCAGTATTAGACTGGAGGTTAGCAGAAGTGCCACCCATACGAAAACTGAAAAGGCAAATAAGTTTTCTGAGTAAAGTACCTACTGGAAGACAGTAACTCTTTTAATAGCACTCTTATTCTTTCTCATTTGAATGCCTCCAGAACATTTCTTTCTATGATTTGAGCGTGAAGCACAGTTTCCTCTTCTGATGCACTTTCTTCACTTTGATCTCTTTGCGTGGCTCGGCAGTAGAACGAACAAGTGTGATTCCATAAAGCCCAGTGCCTGTTGTACATGATACCACAGGCTAGAAAAATTTCAGCTGCCTACGCACCCGAGATAAAACCTGGAGATATCATATGTGATACCACTGGGCTGAAGAGGATATGAGATTGTTAGCAGAAACAGCATCAAAATCTTTCGCTTAAAATATTACAATAATTTCGCATGTTTACTGATACGTTAAACTCCAGTTAACCCTTCTGTAAAGAGAGAGGGATGTAATATTCAAGCCAGCACCGCAATTTTTAAGCGATTCTCCAGGTGCATTGTAATTCTTTACGTTGCACATAAAGCTTCCAATACCTCCAGCGTATTTCTAAATGGTACTGTCTTCTGAGGTTTAACGTCAGATGGACCTGTGAGGCATTTAGCTCAATGTGATAGTAAGAAAGATGGACACAGATCCGGGACGGCTACCCCCTCAAGAGATGCCTGGTATTCTCTTCCTTAGGACTGTGGAATCATTGAGATGGAGAAGTGTTGTTTGTGACTTCGGTCAGTCGATTTTTCTTCTAAGATCACAACAAATAGCACGAAATGTGGAAGACTATCCGTTTTCGATTAATGAAAGTCTCGTCAGGCTACATACGAGGGTTGGAACTTAAATAGTGGCAACTTTTTATTCACAACCGATACAAAAGCGTTACATGTTTGCACCTGTTACTGTCCTTCAAAGTAGTCACCAGCGTTGTGTAGAACTCGTTGCCAGCCAAGTGAAAGGCGTAGTATATCGTCAGCAGAGCCTGTTCTCTCCAGCTGCTGCATCTGTGAGGATAGTGGCTTTAATGACAGTATTTCGCATGGTTTTCATCTACGAACAGGTAGGACTACGAAGTTAGTAATCAACACAGCTTTTCTGTTTTATCTTAATAATGACTGCGTAAAGGAAAACAAAGACGCACATTTTCACAGTACAGCGTGCATATTGTTTCTCGCAGCCGGTATAACAGGAAGTTATTATTGACTAACATGTCTATAACTCTCTTGGTTTAGTCTCTGCGTCGGCAGTCTATCAATCTTAGCCAAGAATGGAAATCAATTAAATGCTTGCAACACACCAAATTACCACGAACTGATAGCAATTCAATCCTTGCAACGCATCAAGGATATGATCGCCACCGCTGGATAACGCCCTGAAATGTTACTTTGAATTCTATTCTCCTTCACCGGCCGGGGTGGCCGTGCGGTTCTAGGCGCTTCAGTCTGGAACCGCGTGACCGCTACGGTCGCAGGTTCGAATCCTGCCTCGGGCATGGATGTGTGTGATGTCCTTAGGTTAGTTAAGTTTAAGTAGTTCTAAGTTCTAGGGGACTGATGACTACAGATGACCCATAGTGCTAAGAGCCATTTGAACCATTTTGAACTATTCTCCTTCGAAAAATATCAACATTCAATGCGGAATTTGTTCTTGTTATGAAAACATGCGACAGCAGAACTGTCAAACTGAACGTCACCTGTTTCTGTTATGAAAACGTGTGACAGAGGAATTGCCAAATTGACTGTTACATTTCTTTCACTGAGATTTTCGTATAAAAATACTATACATATTTCCGACGTCTCCAGTGGATTAACCAAAAGCTTTACTTCATACAAACTTTGTCCTGACAGTTACGAATAAAACAAAACAAAAATAAATCAGCCATATCGGTTGAGCCATTCTCAAGTGATGATCTTCCATGCATACGACAAATGGTTTTTTTTGTTTATTTAGATCGACGTGTTCCGTGCTGTTAATGCTCTCCGGTAGTTCATTCTTGACAGGAGGTGTCACCAGAGACAAGTAGAACAGTTTTTCGGTAGTTGGCCAACAGTTTACAACTTTCTTCCAGTGGTGAATGGCTTCGGCATGCTCGAGAACATAGGGAGGTGTATATTTGTTAATGCAATAGCGCTGGTGAAGTAAACTCCAATATTGTCACTGACACTGTCCAGCTCTTGAAGTAGTTCTGCTTGACAATCAGTTTGGCTTCTAAGGAGCGTCATCCCAGGTGAAGCAGTGGTTCTAATGTTCCCAGTAGTGGGGTGTTCAAAAATGGCTCTGAGCACTACGGGACTTAACTTCTGAGGTCATCAGTCCCTTAGAACTTAGAACTACTTAAACCTAACTAACCTAAGGACATCATACACATCCATGCCCGAGGCAGGATTCGAACTTGCGACCCTAGCGGTCGCGCGGTTCCGGACTGTAGCGCCTAGAACCGCTCGGCCACTCTGGCTGGCTCCAGTAGTGGGGTGTGCGTGAGTTTGGTATTCTCATCCCTTCACGATACACAGCACTTCGTGCTGTTTCGCCTATTTTAGAGAGGATATAGTGCGCCACCGAGACGCAACAGAAACTACCATCATCGGCTGTGGTTGGATTACGGGTTTGTAACTGGTCGTGGACGTGAGGGTATGGCACTGTCGCAATCCATACACAAACACTGGAACTGAACGTATGGGCTAAGGTTTAGCAAGAAAATTCATAACCGAATCTAATCACGCCTGTACAAATTGAATGATTGTTTTTCAGATCAGTTTTTATGACTACCATTAAAAAGATGGAAACAGATTATACTAAAGAGGTTCGTTCATCCAAAGTGGTTCAAGAACATCGGCAGTAGATCGATGCTATTTACACGAATATTAAAATAGACAAGGATTAATTTAGACGATTAAAAAAGTTATTGCCTAGAGATAAATAGGGTCATAGCAGCTCAGAAAATGCTACCACAGAATAAAACAAACTGTAAATACAAGGGACAGTCAAATGAAACCGAACACCCGCCACATTTTGACTGTGGAATGGTCCCACCCAAAAGTAATCACCACAACCTTAAGATTTATCCCACTTGAAGATGAATCGATCAATTCCTGCTTCGCAAACGCTGCCGGTCACTGACGGATCCACAACCGCAGCCACTCTTGCACTTCCTCATCCGACTGAAACCGACGTCCACGTCGTAAAAATGACACGGTGAAAGATCGGGCCTGTACGGAGGATGTTACAGTGTTTCCCAACCAAACCGATGAGGCACAGCCTCCGTCCGATTGCGTGCGGGCGTTATCGTGCAGTAGGATGATTCCGTCCGACATCATTCCTGGGCATTTTGATACCATGGCGCGACGCAGTTTCTGCAAAGTGTCTTCACAGCGCTGCGCGTTGATCGTGGTTCCACACTCGAGGAACTCGACGAGCAGAGGGCCCCTGCACTCCAAGAAGAAGGTCAGTGTGGCCTTATCGGAGCTTGTGTGAAAAGCTTTCTTCGGAGGGGGGAGATGTGAGATATTTCCGCTATTGGCTTTGCCGTATGCCCTCGCGCTGTTCGGAATGCTGCCGCGCGGAGTCATACTGTCGCATGATAACGCCCGCCCCCACACTGCCAAACGGACAAAGGCTATGCTTCAGTTATTTGTTTGGGAAACTCTGCAACAAACTCCGTACAGCCAGGATCTTTCACCGCGTGATTTTCGCATCTTTGGTGACCTGAAAGAGACATGCATGAACATCGGTTTCAGTCAAACGAGAAAGTGCCAGATTGGGTGTGGTTTTGGATCCGTTAGCGACCGACCGCGTTCTGCGAAACGACTGGCCTCCAAGTGGGACAAATGTCTTAGCGCGTGTGGTGATTACTTTTGAATGTAACTATTCCCTGCTCTCGTTTGGGAAGATCTTCGGTTTTCATTTGACTGCCCCTCATAAAATGGACTGACTATTAAATGTGGCATAAACAGAAAGGGAACACCTTTCTCCAAATGTTAGTGCGTATACATGCAATCGTGATCTGTAATATGCCATTGTACAAGGAACTGTTCACTTCGAACCCCTACGATCGGTGGCTGATGTAGCTACTCTTTGTTCTTCGTTTCGTTATCAAACGAAATCCTGCACGCCACTTAACGTTTGTGTGAAACGTCATGAATGGTCGTTAACCAAATTAAAATAAGAAATCAGTAGTGCTAACTACTAAAATGTTTTCCGTTTTACTTTTTATTCTTGTCGTATTATAATACTTAATTTTGTATCAACATACGGATGAACTATCCACCGAAAACATATCAACTTTCATTTGTCCAAATAACAAAGTAAAAACCAAAGAAAGTAGATATTCTTTGGCCTAAAGAGTGTGCTTAATCCAATATGTTTCTTTGGGCATTCATCCACATTGTCGTATCCAGTTCTTCACTCTGTAATCATCAACAACGGATAACTTCATCACTTTTGTAAGAGATAGGGGACTTTACTGTGGCAAGGTCGAGTCAAAGTCATCTTATTCGACTTTCCTGCAGCAGAATTCAACCCTTCGACGTTCAGGTGACACACCGCTAATGGCTATCAGATTTCTTGGTCTTTTGAGTGATGAGGAGCGCAGAGTTGGTAGCACCGCCACAGGCTGCACAGCCAAAGTCTGGGTCTCCCGCGGCGTCTCCGTCAACGGCAGACGCTGCCGACGGCGGCGGCGATGAGGAGGAACACGAGAGCCGCTGGTGGCACCGCAGATAGAGGTCGGTGTCCCGCGGACATGGCAGCATGGAAATCGTCTTTGACCACTGTAACATGAGACCTTTTGTTTACAAACTGAAACTAACACAACTAGAAAGACGCAGGCCACAGTAGAAGCCAACGGCCATTGGGCAGGGCGGATCAAGTAGAAGCAGATGTACGAGGTTCGAACTTAATTCATAGGTGGAAGCTGTGTATGCTATAGCCTCTGGCTAGCAATGTGAAAGCAGGTAATATTAAATTCCGATTACAATGTTGCCCATGTACAGGGTGATCAAAAAGTCAGTATAAATTTGAAAACTTAATAAACTACGGAATAATGTAGGCATAGAGGTAGAAATTGACACACATGCTTGGAATGACATGAGGTTTTATTAGAACAAAAAAAAAAAAACAAAAACAAAGTTCACAAAATGTCCGACAGATGGCGCTGGACAGAAAAACTGCTACCGTGACGGGAGAGAGATACGGCGATATGTTACAGAATCGCATCATACCCAGCCTGGCTGATAAACACCTGCTGGAACGTACGATGTTTATGCAGGATGGCGCTCCACCCCATATTGCTTGATACGTGAAAGATCTCTTGCGCGCGTCGTTTGGTGATGATCGTGTGTTCAGCCGCCACTTTCGTCATGCTTGGCCCCCAGGTCTCCAGACCTCAGTCCGTGCGATTATTGGCTTTGGGGTTACCTGAAGTCGCAAGTGCACCGTGATCGACCGACATCTCTAGGGATGCTGAAAGACAACATCCGACGCCAATGCCTCACCATAACTCCGGACGTGCTTTACAGTGCTGTTCACAACATTATTCCTCGACTACAGCTATTGTTGACGAATGATGTGTGGACATATTGAGCATTTCCTATAAAGAGCATCATCTTTACTTTGTCTTACTTTGTTATGCTAATTATTGCTATTCTGATCAGATGAAGCGTCATCTGTCGAACATTTTTTGAACGTTTGTGTTTTTTTGGTTCTAATAAAACCACATGTCATTCCAAGCATGTGTGTCAATTTGTACCTCTCTATCTACATTATTCCATGATTTATTCAGTTGTCAAATTTATACTGACTTCTTGATCACCCTGTACTTTGATCTATTAGGTTGTTGCAGATGTTCGTATCGTTTTTGTTTTCATGTTATTATTCCATTGTCAAGTATTTATGTATCGATTGCCATTTTTATCTGTAGTTCACTGTTGGTATTTGAATTAACATATTGTCTTTTTCAGATTTACAGATAGTTAGTGAAGCCGTGGACGCTAGAAGATGCAGTCCCAAGTGGTGCGATCGGAACATTTCCGACGTTCTTCTGTTTGAATGCAATCGAAGCGTGAAAAATCAGAGGAAGCTACACACATTTTCTCCTTGTATGGGGCGTCGAACAGAGCACGGCAAGAAAATGGTTTTCTCTTTTTTAATGAGGTTTGTTTTGACGATAGTGACTCTCCACCTTCAGGAAGACATTCACGGTTTGATGGAGATCGTTTAAACGCATTAACCCACAATGATAGATGTCACTGTACTCGAGAACTGTCTAATGCGATGAAATGTAATCATTCCTCCATCATGTGACATTTGCATGCAATGGGGAAGGTTGCGAAATCGGGTCTATGGGTACAACACGCTCTAAGCCACGATGACTAAAACCGGCGGGGTGGCTATATGTGGATCTCTACTTGCTCGAGGTCAATGGCTCGTGAACAGCACCAACCATTCCTATCACGTATTGTTCCTGGTGACGAGAAATGGTGTCATTAAGCTAACTAAATACAGCACCAAATAGGGTAACGCAGGAGTAGGTTTAATAATGAACAGGAAAATAGGAGTGCGGGTAAGCTACTACAAACAGCATAGTGAACGAATTATTGTGTCAAAGATATATACGAAACCCACGCCTGCCACAGTAGTACAAGTTTATATGCCAACTAGCTCCGCAGATGACGAAGAGATTGATGAAATGTACGATGAGATAAAAGAAATTATTCAGACAGTGAAGGGAGACGAACATTTAATAGTCATGGGTGATTGGAATTCGATAGTAGGGCAAAGGAAGAGAAGGAAACGTGGTAGGTGAATATGGAATGGGAGTAAGGAATGAAAGAGGAAGCCGCTTGGTAGAATTTTGAACAGAGCATAACTTAATCATAGCTAACACTTGGTTCAAGCATCATAAAAGAAGGTTGTATACATGGAAGAGGCCTGGAGATACTCGAAAGTTGCAGATTAAATAATGATAAGACAGAGATTTGGGAACCAGTTTTTATATTGTAAGACATTTCCAGGGGCAGATGTGGACTCTGACCACAATCTATTGGTTATGAACTGTAGATTAATACTGAAGAAACTCCAAAAATGTGGGAATTTACGGAGATGGGATCTGGATAAACTGACAGAACCAGAGGTTGTACAGAGTTTCAGGGAGAACATTAGGGAACGGTTGACAAGAATGGGGAAAGAAATACTGTAGAAGAAGAATGGGTAGCTTTGAGGGATGAAATAGTGAAGGCAGCAGAGGATCACGTAGATAAAAAGACGAGGGCTAGTAGAAATCTTTGGGTAACAGAAGAAATATTGAATTTAATTGATGAAAGGAGAAAATATAAAAATGCAGTAAACGAAGGAAGCAAAAAGGAATACAAATATCTCAAAAATAGGATTGACAGAAAGTGCAAAATGGCTAAGCAGGGATGGCTCGAGCACAAATGCAAAGATGTAGAGGCGCATGTAACAAGGGGTAAGATAGGTACTGCCTACAGGAAAATTAAAGAGACTTTTGGAGAAAAGAGAACCACTTGTATGTATATCAAGAGCTCAGATGGAAACCCAGTTCTAAGCAAAGAAGAGAAAGGCGGAAGGAGTATATAGAGGGTCTGTACAAGGGTGATGTACTTGAGGACAATATTATGGAAATGGAAGAGGATGTAGATGAAGATTAAAGTGGAGATATGATACTGCAGCAAGAGTTTGACAGAGCACTGAAAGACCTAAGCCGAAATAAGGCCCCGGGAGTAGACAACATTCCGTTAGAACTACTGATAGCCTTGGGAGAGCCAGCCCTGACAAAACTCTACCATCTAGTGAGCAGGATGTATGAGACAGGCGAAATACCCCCAGACTTCAAGAAGAATATAATAATTCCATTCCCAAAGAAAGCAGGTGTTGACAGATGTGAAACTTACCGAACTATCAGTTTAATAAGCCACGGCTACAAAATACTAACACGAATTCTTTACAGACGAATGGAAAAACTGGTAGAAGCCGACCTTGGGGAAGATAAATTTGGATTCTGTAGAAATGTTAGAACACGTGACCCTACGACTTATCTTAGAAAATAGATTAAAGAAAGGCAAACCTACGTTTTCTAGCATTTGTAGACTTAGAGAAAGCAGGTTCGAATCCTGCCTCGGGCATGGATGTGTGTGATGTCCTTAGGTTAGTTAGGTTTAAGTAGTTCTAAGTTCTAGGCGACTGATGACCTCAGAAGTTAAGTCGCATAGTGCTCAGAGCCATCCGTCACTGACCTCGTCATCATTGGGCCATTAAACCCTGCGTGTAGCGGTCCGCACTGAGTTATTAACTCTACCCATATCACTTATGGAAATGGAATGATGGTTGCTTTGAAGAAGAATCAAGCGATTTGTCAACATATCGTTGGCCATTCTCATCTTGTTCTCCATCTTTGGTGACATGATGAAGGGGAGATCAACCATTATTATTCCTTATTGTGTTTGTTTGCAGTGATAGCCACTGAATTATGTCAAGATGTTTTCCTTTTTGTTTATTTCTAAAATGTGATATAAAAATTTAGAGACCAGAATACGTTAACAAGTCTTGTAATAAATATTTTTGAGTAATTACCTTTATCATGCCCCCTATGACCCCACTTGACATTTTCAAATAAAATATTTACTTTCATCTACATCAACAGACGTGTTTACAGTAAACGGCAGCATCCCGTGCAACTTTATAATTGACACTGTTATTTCCCTTATAGCCCGCTGGAATTATCAATGCTTGAATGTAAGTAGTTTAAAAATGCGTGTTTAATGAAATATGTTTTTAATTTTCTTTTTGATTTCTGTGCATTCTACATTTTTTATAATAGCTAGTTACTTGTTGGATAGATTTGTATCAGAACATACACAATTCCACTCTGAACACCGCACAAGGAGACAAAGTCGAAAGGAAAATTATTTTTGTGTCTTTACTGTGATTACGATGATAAATTTCCAGTAAAAATTTATATCTATTATAAGCAGTATAAAAATTAACTATTAAATGTACTTAAAAGTGAGCGTAAAACTTCCAAAGCCTCAAAAATATTTCTGCAAGGTGTTTGGTTATCTACTCTACACAATATTCTTACTGCTTACTTACGCTGAATAAACACTTTAATTTAGACGCCAGTGACAGAAGGCAACTAATATACCCATCCTGATAAATGAATTACACACATAACTAAAAATTTTGCATCACCCCTGTTCCCAGAATTCCATAAGATAGACGTTGGCTTGGATATTGTATCACAAACACAGTCCCTGTGACTGTTCAGAGATGTCACTAAACCCGCCCAAAGATGTAAACAACAATGCATGAGCAGCGCCTATTAGACGGAGGGGATCCGACAGCCGATCAGTTCCAGTCATTCCACCAGGAAGGAGGTACACGGCTCGTGTTGCCTGTAGTTCAACCGTACCTAGACGGTCAATACCGCGGTTCGATAGCGTCCGCATTGTTACTTTGTGCCAGAAAGGCCTCTCAACAAGGGAAGTGTCCAGGCGTCTCGGAATGAATCAAAGTGATGTTATTCGGACATTAAGGAGATACAGAGAGACAGGAGCTGTCGATGACATGCCTCGCTCAGGCCGCCCAAGGGCTACTAATGCAGTGGATGACCGCTACCTACTGATTATGGCTTGGAGGAACCCTGACAGCAACGCCAGCATGTTGAATAATGCTTTTAGTGCAGCCACAGGACGTCGTGTTACGACTCAAACTGTGCGCAGTAGGCTGCGTGATACGCAACTTCACTCCCAACGTCCATGGCGAAGTCTATCTTTGCAACCACACCATACAGCGCGGTACAAATGGGACCAACAACATGCCGAATGGATCGCTCACGACTGGCATCACGTTCTCTTCACCGATGAGTGTCGCATATACCTTCAACCAGACAATCGCCGGAGACGTGTTTGGAGGCAACCCGGTCAGGCTGAACGCCTTAGACACACTATCCAGCGAGTGCAGCAAGGTCGAGGTTCCCTGCTGTTTTTGGCTAGCATTATGTGGGGCCGACGTTCGCCACTGGTGATAATGGAAGGCACCGTAACGGCTGTACGATACGCGAATGCCATCTTGCGACCGATAGTGCAACCATATCGACAGCACTTTGGCGAGACATTCGTTTTCATGGACGACAATTCGCGTCCCCATCGTGCAAGTCTTGTAAATGACTTCCAACAAGATAGCGACATCACTCGACTAGAGGTCCCAGCATGTTCTCCAGACATGAACCCTGTCGAACATGCCTGGGATAGATTGAAAAGGGCTGTTTATGGACGACGTGACCCACCAACCACTCTGAGGGATCTACCCCGAATCGCCGTTGAGGATTGGGACAATCTGGACCAACAGTGCCTTTATGAACTTGTCGATAGTATGCCACGACGAATATAGGCATGCATCAGTGCAAGACGACGTTGTACTGGGTATCAGAGGTACCGGTTTGTACAGCGATCTGGACCACCACCTCTGAAGGTCTCACCGTATGCAATGTGTGGTTTTCATGAGGAATAAAAAGGGCAGAAATGATGGTTATGTTGACCTCTATTCCAATTTTCTGTACACGTTCCGGAACTTTCAGATCCGAGGTGATGCAAAACTTTTTTTGAGTTGTGTATTTACTAGAAAAATTGGCTGTAACATGGACGGCTATTAGAATGAACTCATCTCAGAGTCATACAGATATGGTTAGGTAGTTAAGTGCTCGTCCTGTTTTTGTCAATACATCGTGCAAGCAGTTTATCACCGCAAGTTTGGCATGCAGATGTTTCAGCTGTGGACGGTAAAGTGTTGAGGCTGATACTTCTTGTTACTCAGCCTAAACTATAAGGTCGCGTCGGCATCCTAGGTGAAAGCCAACCAGCAATATGTATACCTCTCTTCAGAAGAAGCAACGTTTGTAGTGCGCGCACCACCGCACAATGTAGACTGTCTATCAACGAACAGCCGTCACAATACGCCCAGTTTTTATCTGCGGAGTCAGCAGCCGCGAAGTCGAGTGCACACGCCAACAGTTTGTTTCTAGACCGTATTTAGTCGAGTATTTGTTCTCAACTGTTGCTCTGGAAAAGTGGATAATGACTGTATATCTGACTCTGTTAACTACTGTTGATTAACTAATTCTAAGTGACTGTGTATGTTTCAAGCATTAGTGTAGCATGGGCTGACTTTGGTGCATCGTGACAACCAGAAGCAACGTAGCGGTATTAGTTAGATTTAATCTAGTGACTGCTTTGGCTAGTTTTATGTCCCAGGCTGCGTGGATAAACACAGATGAAAGATGGATAGGGACTGCACCTGTTGACAATGGACACAAGAGGAACTGACAACTGTCCGGAAACAGTTGGTCGATGGAACTGACTGAGTGGAACAGAGAAGATCCAAAGAAGAGCAGCGCTTTGAGTTACAGGTTCATTAATAAGCGCAGAAGTTTGTCGGAGATACTCAGCCAACTCCACTGACGGAAGCTGCAAAGAGGCGTTTGGCATCACAGAGTAGTTTACTGTTAAAAAGTCCAAGAACATATGTTCGTAGCAGAGTTAACCAATATAGACTGTCTAGTCACATTCATGTGACCACCTGTCGTACCCGTGAATAACCACCTGTTGCAGCGCGGACCGCTGCAAGACATTCAGGAAGACGGTGAATGGGGTGCTGGAAGGTACCGACAGGGGTGTGAAGACAAGCCGACTCCAGTGCCGTGGCCAGCTGAGATAGGTTTGTCGGTTGAGGATCCATAGTGCGTACACCCCGATCGATGGAGGTGGTCCCACAGATTCTCGGTTGAGTTTAAATCTGGGGAGTTTGGTGGCCAGAGGAGAATGGTGAACTCATACTGGTGCTCTTCGAACCACGCACGTGGACTTCGAGCTGTGTCATACGTTGCGTTGTCCTGCAGGTAGATGGCATCGTTACGAGGTAAAAGAAACTGCGTGTAGCGGTGGACATGGTGCCGAAGGATAGATACTTACTGACCCATTGTGCAGGGAGTGGCGTAAAAATATTCCGGAGACACTCCCTCCTCCAGCGTGGACCATTCCAACGATAGTTGCATGGTGTTTGTTTTCAAACATTTCATGCCGTACAAGCGAACGGCGATGGAGCATAAAACGTGATTCATCAGAAAAGGTCACCCGTCGCCACTCAGTAGACGTCCAGTTGAGGTACTGGAGCGCAAATTCCAGCCTTCGTCGCCGATGAACAGCAGGCAGCATGGGTACATGAACCGGACGCCTGCTGCAGAGGCCCATCCTCAGCAACGTTCTCTGAACAGTCGTCGAGCTGATACTGTCGTTAACCCCTTGGTTCATTGGACGATCAGTTGCTCAACAGTTGCTCATCTATTCGCCCATACATATCCGAGTATTCGTCATTCACCCCTGTCATCTATGGCCTGTAATGCATCGCAGTTGGCTCGGTGCTGGTTTTGGATAGCGCCACTGTGCCGTGGATGGTATACTTTAAACGCTCAGGCACGAGAACAGTCTACAAACTTAGTCCTTTCGGAAATGATTCGACTCTTAGCCCAAAGGCCAGTTGTCATGCCCTTTTGGACGTCAGATAAATAGTTCCGTTTCCGCATTCGCGTCTGTTGATCCATTGTGGACGTGGGACAGAGGCTGGTCAAGTATTTAACAATAATTCGGCAACAGCGGTGCAGTTGAGATGTTATATTATTTTATTTTATTTTTGCTACCAGTTTTGGCATTCCATTATGACATCTTCGGGCCACTGCGTAATAAAATAGTATACTTATAGTGTATATCGAGGTGTACTCCAATAAGCTTTACAGAAAGTAACGGTTAATAAAAACACTTAAAGATGTAAAATGAAAGTAGCAGAGTTAAGACAAATCTCTGTGTACATCCAGCACAACAGAATAAAATATGTACAGATACTTGTTAGTTGTGAAACTATTTGACGTCACGGATTTATAAGAGAACATCTAAAACATTAAAAGCCCAGAATTAAACAGCATACAATCAGAAGACCAAACGAACAAAGCTGGTTTCTCTCTCTTTCTTTTTAATATAAAAATCCTGTATAATTCTTGTAGATGAGAAAACCCCAAGTATATATGAGGACCTATCCTCATTTAAAGTAAACTGTCACACTATAACCTATCAAGTACAATGATGTGCATATCTAAGTACTATCACAATTGGTGATGGAATTAGTTTTCACAGCAGCAAAAATGCAACTTGACCCAAACCCCCAAAAAACCGACTTCAAAGAGCACGCGAAGAATAGTCACAGATACCTTCCGAGCATCCGTTATACACCAAATCGAAGTAAAAAAATACAACTTGATATCCTTTATATCTCTTAACATGCGGGCACTGCCATGATGAAATAAACGAGGATCTCAAATCCAAGTTAACTACGGGGAATCTTCCTAGTTCTCAGCCGACAACGTCATATTATTTCCTGGTAGTATAAGGTATCACCCTGAGGACCTATCTACCAAACGACGAACCCATCTAAATAGGAACTGACACATAGCAAGTTATATCGCGATAGGAATGTGGGTGTTGGTGAATTCCATTGCTAAAAACCATTGCACAGGTTCTCATCTCCATAACCCCTCCGACACGATTTATATAGGCTCTCCCAGCCTGTGCTGCCTCCTGCCATCTGTGAGTGTTTACTGCAAGTTGAGGCCGACGTGACGGTGAGACGTGGAAAACAGTGATGTCCTGATGCGGAAATGGAGCGCTTTGTCTGACACCCAAAGGGCATAATCATGGCTTTTGTGCCAATATACACGTAGGAGTTCACTCATATTAATGTCAATGGGTCGCGTATATACGAATACACTCATGAGCCACAACATTATGACCACCTCCTTCATAGCGAAATACAACGGGATCCGATACACTCCAACGCCACCGGCAAATATAGTGACACGTACAGAACCTTATTACAGCAAATAAACACCGGAACTGGCGCCAGACCTGTACACGACTCAACGCCACCCTCCCTATCAGCTCCTCCAAGTACAGGTCGGTCTTCCATCGCCCTACTGGTTCCCATTCCACACTCAATTACCCACTTCTCCTTAACGACCGCCCCTTCCCTGGCAACCTCAGTAAGGCCAACCACTTCGCTATCCACCTTTCAAAGGTCTTCTCCGTCCCTGATGATCCACACTTTGATTATTCCCTTTTCCCCCCCGTGATGGAACGCGCCGATACCTCAGTCGCTCCACTTGCTCCTAGTCTCCAGTACTTGGGGCAGTTGCACCCCTCCGACATCAACACTCCAATCAGAGCACAAGACATTGAACTTATCCTCTGGTCCAAACGCAACTCGGCCCCTGGTCACGACTGTGTCACCTACCACCACCTTAGAGAAAGCCCCTTCTCCTTCCTGACTTTCCTTGCCCATCCCTATAATGTCATCCTCTCTACCGGCTTCTACCCCGACCTGTGGATGACTTCCTGCGTCCTCTTATTCCTCAAACCCAACAAACCCCCTTCTGTAGCCTCTTCCAACCGTCCCATTTGCCTCTCCACCGTCTTCAGTAAGGTATTCTAATCCATCCTCTCCCATTTCATCCATCAGCACCTTAATCAACACCACCTCCTACTACCCCTTACATAGTGTGGGTTCTGAGCCTTCTTCTCCGCTGGAGACCAACTCCTTAACCTAGTTCACCTCCTCTCCCTTTAGCTTAACTCCCATCGCTCCACCATTTTTGTTTCCCCAGACCTCCAAAATGCCTACGACTGCATATGGCATCCCGGTCTCCTCTTTAAACTCCAAACCTATGCTCTGCCTATCAATTTTGTCCGTCTGGTCGCTTCTTTCCTCTCATGCCATCCTTCCTATGTCACCCTCCATGACACTAACTCCCATCTTTCATCCCACTGCTGGCGTCCACCAGGGCTGTGTCCTCTCCCCTCTCCTCTGTCTCCTGTACACTGCCGATATGCCCAAGCCACCCCCTCCTGTCCACCTCCTCCAATATTCTGATGACACCGCCTTCCTGGCTCTCTGTCCTTCCCTTCAACGGTCCCATCGCGCTCTCCAAACCCACCTTGACCAGTTCACTGCTTGGTGTAACCAGTGGTTCCTTTGTATCAACTCCTCCAAAACCCAGGCAATCATCATAGGCCATACCACCCTCTCCTTCCGTCTCCACGGTGTCTACCTCACCATTTATGGTCATACCATCCAGCTCACCCCTACCCTGAAATACCTTGGCCTCAACCTCGACTGTTACAAACTCCTGTCTGGCCGGACATGGGGATTGCATCCTTCCACCATCCTCCATACTTACAAATCCCTCGCGCAGGCTATGCCACCGACCCATCGTTCCTTGTCGAGTTCACACCAAAGGTTTCATACGAATGTGAAGTGCGCAGGTGCACAATCGTGTTGTATCACACTCGCTGTTACACGTTGAGTGGAACATGTTGCAACAACTGTTGCAGAGTTTTTCGTAGCCAGATTAAGTATTAGTTTGCGTTCAGTCGACAGGGGGAACATGTAAGGACCAACCAGAGTATCGCCTGCGAAGCCGATGGTGACAGCGAAGCGATCCTGGTGACCACGAACAAAGGCGGTGAGCGGATTTTTCCGTGCTCATACGTGTTAACTGTGGCTGTTGGACCCTCTAGTCTAAAGGATGCCCCATTCGTAAAATGTACACGGTTCGGAAAGTCCGGTTGAATGGCATACTTTTGCAAAAACCACTGAAAGAATTCAGTTTGACGCGGAAAATCGTCTAGGGCGTGGGCCTACTGAAGGTGTACGGGTGCAAGTCATCTTCATGCTACGCGCGCCAAATTATGGAATGGCTAACACCCATTTCCCGTGAAACACACCGCGAGCTTGTTGAGGGTGTGTGTTTAAGCAGTGCTAACGCCTCCTCTTCAAGCCCCAGTGTACGCACTGTGCGTTGACGACCGCGTCCATGAGGCCTTCTCCAAATGAATACACTGCGTTTCGAAGTAGACCTTCAATGCGCAAGTGCCATTGCGAGAACGTGCCAGTGGAAAGCGTACCTCAGGTGACCCTGTCTCTTTTAGGGACCTTAGGATGGCAGTAAATGTGCGTCGGTCTGGCGCTCGTCGATTTGGAATCCGCCGAACTTACAGCCGTTGGGAAGCGTGAGCATTTTCATCCTCCTCCCCGTAAGCATAGTGCATGTCTGTCCGTTCCTCCAAAGAACAGCGCTCCATTTACTGTCCGTCCATACAGTAGCAACACTATAATACCCCCATTTGACGACGAACTGACGCAGGGCGAACCGGACTTCGCAGTGCGCACAGATGCTGTCCTCTATGCCAAAAGCAACGCATCGACATCCCTGTAAGAGGCACATAACACCTAGTGTTGTCCCGCCTGGAATATACGTAGCTATGTCGACAATAGCGTTTGCAAATGAAGGTCATGAAACTTCAACTCGACGTCTCTTTTACCTTGATGTCACAAATGCATTGAAATCGTTGCCCTGCAGATCTGCTACCATGATAGCTCAGATGGCATGTTGCGAATGTACCCTCTAGGCGCTGTACAACGACGTCCAGCGCCGTACGCTAAGGGATGCTGGCATGGGTTGTCACATGAAATACGCTTGTTATGACCCACTCTACCAACCCTCTCATTTTCTACATTAATTTTCGATACACGATGCATGCGTGTGTTCGCTGAAGTTCTCTATTTGGCCGGCCGAAGTGGCCGTGCGGTTAAAGGCGCTGCAGTTTGGAACCGCAAGACCGCTACGGTCGCAGGTTCGAATCCTGCCTCGGGCATGGATGTTTGTGATGTCCTTAGGTTAGTTAGGTTTAACTAGTTCTAAGTTCTAGGGGACTAATGACGTCAGCAGTTGAGTCCCATAGTGCTCAGAGCCATTTGAATTTTTTTCTCTATTTGTGCATTAACAGTCTGACACATAAGTATTATCAATAGGTTTACTGACAATAAATTGCACCTCGTGTGTTGATTCACTAAATGCAGTGGAAGAGTGGCACAACAACGCGGTTCTGAACTATTCCCGCACCTATGGCAACGCATGACAGCGCTTTTGCATTTGTCTGACGGTTACTACATTACACTATGTTTTGTATTGCACATGTTGCTAATTACATGTAACAGGTGTTGTGGCGTAACAAGCTAGTTACGCCACACTGAGAAGGGAGCCGAAAGGCACGCGTACACACACGCCGACTGGCGTCAAGTCTGGAACAGGATACGTTATGACTGCTGTAAAGAAATTACGTAGCTTTGGAATATACTTAACTTTATTCTTTGTTGGTTTACAAGGTTCTTCTTGAGACATTTATCCGATAACTCTCAAACTAGGTAAGGCTAATGGCGCCTTGCTAGGTCGTAGCCATGGACTTAGCAGAAGGCTATTCTGTCTCTCGGCAAATGAGAGGAAGGCTTCGTCCGTACTGTCGCTAGCAATGTCGTCCGTACAACTGGGGCGCGTGAGTGCTCGTCCGTATCACGAGACCTGCCTTGTGGTGGCGCTAGGTCTGCGATCACACAGTGGCGACACGCGGGTCCGACTTGTACTAAATGGACCGCGGCCGATTTAAGCTACCACCTAGCAAGTGTGGTGTCTGGCGGTGACACCACAACAGGCATCTTCACTGCTGTGAAGGTATTTTCAGAGAAACAATGGTACCTGCGCTAATAAACCGAATGAATCATAATTACATTATTCTGTAATGAGTCGTCAGAGACCGAGGCTCCCTAATACCAAAGCACTCAGAAGGCATCTCTGAAGAACATCTGTTTGTCCCCTGTAGAAATGTGTCGTTGACAACGATATAAGTATAAAGTGTGATCATCACCTTGCATCACTTCTATTTCGACGCTGTCACTGTTGCCATTGGGGAGTTTGCAGGTGTAGGTCCCGGAGTCCGTTGGCTGGGCATCCTCGAGCAGCAGTTGGCTTATCGTGGAGGTATCTGTCTCTGTAATGATGGTGATGCGGGAGTCGTGGTCTGCGTGGATGACCTATTGATGAAGATGAAAAAAGAAATCACATATTATTGTTTGTGTTAACCACTGAATACTAAACAGATTAGTACTGAATTCTAGGTTACAAATTAAATGTAGTGATTCTTATTTCATTCATCGCCGTTTACACAGTCACAAACCCTATCACAACCCCTATACTATAAGACAGCACGTAAGAAAAATTTAGACTTTACTGCTGTACGTAAGCGTCCCACAAACCGCATATGATATTTGTTTATTCTTGATGCTTATCTTATTCCTATAACCCAATTTGCAAACATTCAAAGCTGGTGATGCAGCTAGGTATCAAGATTAGTCTTTTATACTGTAAAGTTATTTTCACGTGTTATACATGCTGCGATTGGTGATAATTCATTCGCTACGTTGTAATTAACGATTTTTTAAATATCTGTCCTGACATTAAGTTATAGATACTGACATTAAGTTTTATACTACTCAGTCGCATCATTCTCATCGCCTCCTACCCTCCTCCTCCCAAATACACCCATCCCCCCAAACTGAATTTCAACTCTGTATTTTCTGTATTCTTGTGAAACTGTTTAGTTGAAGCGAAGCCCAAAATATGACACCCGTCGACGCTTTTAAAGAGCTTTCGGTGTGACGATTCAAAACAAAATATATACTGACAGAAAAACCGTAACTTTGCACCAAGAATAGCCAAAATAACATATTAGTGAAATATTTCTCACATTTCATGGCGTTTGCGATTATAAACATTTATTCCACGACCATTGCAATGTCAGACTGAAACTGATAACTTAACCGACCAGCTTAAATTTACAGGAGTTTAGAATACGTTGTTCATTTTGAGAAGTTACAATTCCATACAGAACATACATCCAGTAAATAAATAGTTGATGTCTGGTGAACGTACACCCCCAGAAGAAACTAGAACACCTGGGAAGACGACGTCGCCGGCCGGAGTGGCCGTGCGGTTCTAGACGCTACAGTTTGGAACCGAGAGACCGCTACGGTCGCAGGTTCGAATCCTGCCTCGGGCATGGATGTGTGTGATGTCCTTAGGTTAGTTAGGTTTAATTAGGCGACAGATGACCTCAGAAGTTAAGTCGCATAGTGCGCAGAGCCATTTTTGAAAACGACGTCGATTTTGATTCTATGACGGCTTATGCAACCTGGAGGACATTAGAGGACATTAAATGTACAGGTAATTATTTCAAGGTCGCCCGCCAACAAATGGCGTAGTGGCGTAGCTAACAAGTGACATCTGTGTCTACCCTTAAACAGAGACGCCAATGATGAAAGTAGATTCTGCGTGAGTGCTGTCTCGTAGAGTGTATTATTCCAAGACTCGCTACCCCTTCACACATTTTTACACAAAACTAAATGTTATTAACGTTCTACATCTTTATTCTTCATGTCTTCATATACATTTCTCAACGTAGTCATTTATATTTTTCTCAACGTAGTCATCACAGTGGTAAACACATTTCTCCCAATAATAAACCATTTTGTTGATATTGTCGCTGTACAATGTTTGCATTTGTTGGAAGAGCCACAACCTCACCTCTGCTTGCTCCACTTCATCACTATCAAAGTGAATACCTCAGAGGTGTTCTTCAAGTTTTGGAAATGAATCAAAATTGGGTGGGCCAAGTCGTGACTGTATACATGATAATAGATGACAGTTAATGCAAGGCATCGGATTATTGCAGATGTCGCAGTGCTTGGTTGTAGTCTGGGATATCAAGCTGAAGGGGAGTGTGCTCCATGTGTGGATGACCTCTTGGAATTCGTGCTTTTGATTACAGTATGCTGTTTCTTGTGCACTAAGATAGTTCTGTTAAACATCACCATGCTACACACTACAATTTGGAGCCTTCTAGTAGTGTGTTGTTGTAAGTGAAGTGGGAAAGCAGACTGAGTAAAATGCATGATATGTAATACATCAGCTGATATTAAGATCAGGATAAAGAGTTCGGAGGCACTACTTTTCAGCATAGCCTTGTGAAAGAATTAGCACATTATGTGGTTAATAGCCATAAAACAGGTAAATATGAATTAATTATGAACCATAATTACTACATGTTCCAGCATTGCCCCCATTTTCTTTCTTTTTTTCCCTTTATTTTTTTTCCTTGCCTTTTTTCCCCACTGGATTGGCATTTTAAGATCAGTGTGATATCTGTCGTTTTAAATTTAAAGTAACTTTAAAATTTTTACCTGTCACAAAGAAACCTTGCAAACTTTTAAAATTTTTGGGAACTGTAACTTGTTGAGACAAAGAACACAATCACTTTGCATCTTATTTTGATGCTTTTTTCCATAATAGATACAACACGTAACACCGCGCTTTGTGGACACACGATACTCTTTAAAGCCTGTACTATTGTAAGTTGACGGGCTTCACCTTATGAGAAAGGATTTTTGTATAGAAATTGACCGCGTGTACCTGAATGGAGGCAAATCAGACTTACACCCACTCTGTAATAACAATGATACGTCAAGCAAGTCCGAAATGCAACTACACGTCAGGACGGACAAGAAACAACACAGAAGATGCTACCAATTTGTTAATAATACGGTCGCCAGCCTAATTAGGCATTAACTGAGTTTCTTTCCTGTACAAATTGATGTACGTTCAAGCAAAACAACACGTAGTAACACAGCATAATATGGTAAATTTTAGAACCAGAAAATCTATTGAACTGATAATTTCACTTTCTGTACTGATAGGGATAAACCATAAATACACAACACTACACTATAATGTTTACTACAAAACTTCGTACTGTCTATTGATCTGATTAAAATCGGGCATAGGTTACCCTAGGAAGAGCACTTTCGAATCACACACACAATGTCAATTTTGATAAAGGTAAAACACTGATAAATTTTGGTTTTTTTATATTGACTTTAACTTTGCTGATCAAATCAGTCTAGAACACTTCAGAATTCAGATGAATAAAAAAGAGGGGGGGGGGGGGGGTGGGAGCCTGAAACTGTTATAATCACTGTATAAAAAAAAATTTAATTACTGAAATCATTGTGTGCTCAAAATTTCCACTATATGAGTTATTACTCTTTTTATCTTATTTCCTGCTTTTTTAAATACCATTATATCTGTCTTGAAATAATTAAACTTCATTACTAAATCAATATCAAAATTATCTTCCAACTTTGTCAAACCTTTGATATTCCTTAATTAGTTCAATAACAAAATAGTTCTTTAAACATCATTCTAACATAGCTAGGTCTGCAGGTAATTATTATTAACACAAACTTTAAGTCTTCATTTCGGGACACTCGGATTGCACAACATTTGGAAAGGGCCCAGTCTAGGTTAGTTGTGAGGATAATTAAATGATAGGACAGTTCTGGTAAAATTTAAGTTGTTATTGAACAGTATGGAATAAAAGTAACACTGGTCCACACGAATACAATACTAAAAGTTTCAACCTGTTTGTATCGATGTGGCGGTTGGCGGGCGGCGAGATGGCGAGGCACAGAGCACACATACAATCACAGCAATGGCTCTTGATGTATCGGCACTTTACTTCTTCATAGCGTCGCAATACTTTTCCATTTAGTGCCTATGGAATTTTGCCAAGCTGTATAGGCGTCGGAACGGCATATCCGAGGCTCAATGAAACTACGTCTTCCAGGAGAGCCTCCTCGATCCAGAACGTGTTGCTCAGACCAATGCCTAACTCCGACTACTACTGCTGAGCCCGTTATACCGTGCAGTGCCCGTATGCATTTTCCCGCGCTCGCCTGCCATCCACCTTCTACCGCTCCCCTACAGACAGGGTATTCACCCGAGGTTTTGCATTCTACTTATCCTAATACATTGCCAATGTATGGACCAGACGCACAATTACAATTTTAACATCTTACAATAGTTTCAACGTTTCTTACATTTCAATTCTGTTATAATATTGCTTGAAATTTGACATAAACATTAATATTCACATCGAAAATTGTTTACAATTTCTTTAACATAATGGCATGAAACAAAAAAAGAAATGAAATCAGAACATCGATTACACTAATTTATCGAAAATCAGAAGAAAAAATTATTATATGTGTGGTGTCACCGCCAGACACCACACTTGCTAGGTGGTAGCTTAAATCGGCCGCGGTCCATGTAGTACATGTCGGACCCGCGTGTCGCCACTGTGATCGCAGACCTAGCGCCACCACCAAGGCAGGTCTCGTGATACGAGAGTGGACTCGCCCAGTTGTACGAGAACCTAGCTACCGCCCAGTTGTACGAGAACCTAGCTACCGCCCAGTTGTACGAAGCCTTTCTCTCTCATTAGCCGAGAGACAGAATAGCCATCAGCTAAGTTAATGGCTACGAACTAGCAAGGAGCCATTTGTATCAGTGCCTATAGCTTACGAGTATTCAAGAGAGATGTATTCCAAGGACCAATAAAAAGATAAGTAATAAGCATCTACATACTTTTCTTCTTATTCATTTATAAGTTCTCATGTTCCAGACTTCACGCCCGTCTGCTTTAGCCTTGCGTGCCCTATCGGCTACAGCGTTAGTCTAGCATTCATTTTCAGCCATCAACTTCACGGTGTCGGCCCAGCTACCGACACAACATATATTGGCGACGAGGGAAAAGTGAACTTTTTCTGATTGCTTACATTTAATTGTGTCATGGCTTCGCCACATTCTCCAGATGTACTGTCCGAATTTTATCGCTTGCAGACTCAGCAGACGCAGGCGTTACTGGATGCCCTTGGACAGCTCGTCCAGGGTCAACGTACCATTCAAACCGATGCGGCCGCCGCCGCTTCTTCGCTACCGCTGCCACTAAACGCTGTTGCACCTCCCTTTCGACCATACGTGGCAGCCGATGAGACGTGGCAAGAGTGGTCTCGCCAGTTCACCTTCCACCTTGCTGCCTACAGAATTCAAGGTAATGAGCGGCAGCCGTTTTTGCTTTCTTGTGTCGGTGTGTCCACATACCGTGTGATAGTGAAATTGTTTCCCCGACGCGACGTAGCAACTCTGTCCTACGAGGAAATTTTGTCTGCATTAGATGCCTATTTCAAAGAAACAGTTAATGTGGTTGCAAAACGGTATACGTTCTTTCGTACAAAACGTACGGCCGGTCAAACTAATAGGGAGTGGGTAGCAACATTGCAAGGACTTACTAGGGACTGTGCCTTTGAATGTGACTGTGGTCTTTCTTATTCAGATACAATGGTGCGTGATGCAATTGCACAGAACGTTTCTGATGTTCGCATACGGGAGCAAATTTTGAAACTAGTTAATCCCTCCCTTCAACAAGTGATAGACATATTGGATAGACAGGACACACTTGACTGTGCTCAGGAATCTTTTGAAACTTCGCCAGCCGTGTGTAACATTAACCGGCCCGCTGGACGCGCTGCGCGGCCCGGTAACCGGGCCTTGCGCACGTCGACACAGCGACCGCCGCGTGCTAAGCCAGGTGTGCCGCGCCAGCACACAAATGTAGTGAAATCATGCCCGCGGTGTGCTACTAGACATTCGCGTGAACATTGCCCGTCACGCCAAGCTATTTGCTTTTTCTGCAATAAGAAGGGACATGTTCAAAGTGTTTGCCAGAAAAAGCTCAGATCAGACAATCACAATCATTCCAGGCCCTTTGCTTCGCGCCGGAATCGCACCAAGGACACTCAGGCTCGTGGACCTTCGCCTATGGACATTCATGTCGTTAATTCCACTTCGTCCAGTGACACTTTCTCTAACTGTAACTGTGTTCGTCCCACAAAAACTGTGCGTCGACGTCGCCGGAAATCACGTCAATTAGCAAGTGATTCTGTACCAGTGTCTGTTCCAATTGTACAAAACAGTCGCTCTTGTCGTCAGCAGAACAATAAACTTTTTGTGGACTTAGACTTTGACGGCCAAGTGATACCATTCCAGCTCGATACCGGAGCTGCAGTTTCATTGCTCAATCACGACACGTACAAACAACTGGGCAAACCTCCGTTGCGTTCCGCAAATGTTAAGCTAACTACATATTCCGGACAGAAAATTCCTGTGTTAGGACAGTGCAGCCTTCTTGCAACATACAAGGGACAAACAAAACTTGTGTCATTTTACGTTCTTCGTTCTTCGTCTGCAGTGAACTTATTTGGTCTAGATTTATTTAAGTTGTTTAACATGTCTATTGTAAATCAGGTCCTATCAGTGAATCAGACTGTGCCTACAGACAGTGTTTCTCGGCTGTGTGACGAATTTGCAGACATTTTTGCACCGGGCTTAGGTTGCGCTAAAAACTATGAAGCACATTTAGAACTGAAGGTAAACGCGCAACCGAAATTTTTCAGGGCGCGCAATGTTCCCCACGCATTGCGTGATGAGGTCGCAAGAACGTTACACGATCTCGAATCGCAGGGTGTAATTGAACGTGTGCAAGCTTCTCTCTGGGCCTCACCCTTAGTAATTTTGCCAAAACCTTCCGGAAAATTGCGACTTTGCGTGGACTTCAAGGCCACAGTGAATCCACAGCTAGTGACTGCTACTTTTCCTTTGCCCCGCCCGGAAGATCTTTTTGCTAAACTGTGCCCGGGAAAATATTTTTCAAAGTTGGACCTAGCCGATGCGTACTTGCAAATACCGGTGGACGACGAATCCCAGCGCGTATTGGTGGTTAACACGCATCTTGGATTGTACCGCTTCAAAAGACTGCCATTCGGGTGTGCATCCGCCCCTGCCTTGTTTCAGCAATATTTACAAACTATTTGTGCGTCGGTCCCTACTGCAGCAAACTATCTGGACGATATAGTGATCTCCGGACAGACGGAAGAAGATCATCTTGCGAATTTACGAACATTATTTCAGGTCTTGCGGCAAAATGGTCTTCGCTTGAGGAAGGACAAATGTGTGTTTTTTGCTCGTGACTTACCATACCTGGGACATGTCATTAATGCCCAAGGCATACATCCGAGTCCAGAGCACCTCCGTGCCATACAAGACTTGCCTTCCCCTCAAAATCTGAAACAGCTACAGAGTGTGTTGGGTAAAATTAACTATTATCATAAATATGTGCGCAATGCCTCTTCCATTTCAGCTCCGCTTCATCGCTTACGCCGTAAAGGTGTTCCGTTCGTCTGGACGACGGAATGTGAACGCGTCTTTCGCCAGTTGAAATCGGCGTTGCTTTCTAATACTTGCCTTACGCCATTCGATCCCCAGAAACCCCTTTTGTTGATGGTAGATGCATCGGATTTCGGGATCGGGGCTGTGCTTGCGCACAAAGTTGGCTCCCATGATCGCCCTATTGCCTTTGCGTCCAAATTGCTCTCGTCTGCGCAAAGAAATTATTCACAGATAGAGAAAGAAGCTTTGGCTCTCGTGTTTGGTGTTACTAAGTTCCATGATTTCTTGTATGGTCGTCACTTTACCATCATCACAGACCACAAACCTTTGACATCGCTTTTTCATCCGACCAAGCCTGTACCTCCACGTACAGCGCAGAAATTCATTCGCTGGTCTATTTTCCTCTCGCAGTACCGCTACGATATCTTGTATCGGTCCACTGCTAAGCACGGAAACGCCGATGCGTTGTCCCGTTTGCCTGTTGCTGAGGATAAAGCATTCGATTCTTCCGAACTTGCTTGCATGTTCATTGATTCGGAAACCGATGAAGTGGTCGAATCGTTTCCGATTGATTTTCGTCGTGTAGCTACAGCCACAGCTGCTGACCCTGTCCTTGCTACTGTTTTGCGTTTTGTTGCTACGCAATGGCCTTTGTCAAAGTCTCGGATCGAGGATCCGTTGGTTCGCCGATTTTTTGCTCACAAGGAGAGACTTTTTGTTCGACGTGGTGTTTTGTTGTTGCGTTCTGATAATGATCAGTCCAGAGTCGTGGTCCCACGTTCGTTACAGTCCTCTGTTTTACGGCTTCTTCACCAAGGACATTGGGGTATAGTGCGAACGAAACAACTTGCTCGTCAGCACTGTACTTGGTTCGGAATCGATGCTGCGATTACGAATATGTGTTCTTCGTGCCCGGCGTGTGCCGAACAACAGTCCGCACCGCCGCGGAAAGTCTTTGCGTGGCCAAAAGCCACTTCCCCTTGGCAACGCTTGCACATTGATTTTGCTGGTCCATTCTGGAATGCTCGATGGTTGGTTCTGGTCGACGCCTTCAGTAATTTTCCTTTTGTTGTCCGGATGTCTTCCACGACGTCCTCCGCCACCATCCAAGCGTTGTCTGCTATCTTTTGCATTGAAGGTCTTCCGCAGACTATTGTTTCCGACAATGGCCCACAATTCATGTCCGCCGAATTTCAGTCATTCTGCCAGGCCAATGGTATTCAACATCTGACATCCGCGCCGTTTTCGCCTCAGTCCAACGGTGCCGCTGAACGTTTGGTCCGGACTTTCAAGTCACAGATGTTGAAATTGAAAGAGTCGCATTCTCGGGAGGACGCATTGTTGCTCTTTTTGTCTTCGTATCGCTCTCAGCCCCGAGATGGTCGCTCGCCGGCTGAGTTGCTCCACGGTCGTCCTCATCGCACCTTGATGTCTTTGCTGCATCCGCCGCATCAGGTTCCTGTGCAGCGGCAGACTCCTGCTTTTGCTCCAGGCGACGTTGTATTTTATCGCAACTATCGAGGTTCACGGCGTTGGCTCGCAGGGCGCATTCTTCGCTGCCTCGGCCGCGCGATGTATTTGGTTTTGGGGGCCTCTGGTGAGGTGCGTCGGCATCTCAATCAGCTGCGCCTCTGTCGTCGCTCGGGTTCTGCCGCTCCCCGTCTGCTTTCAGCGACGGTGCCGTCCGGTCAGCGCCCTGGGGACCCATCTACTGGCTCGCCTCATCCCCAGGTGTTACCGACGATGCCTTCCATTTTGCCCCATGGCGACGCGCCGTCGCCGCCGCCGCAGCAGCAGCAGCCGCCGGCGCCGCCCGCGTTCGACGCTTCGTTGCAGCCGCCAAGCGCCTCCCAGGGTCACGCGCCGCCGATCGCTTCCCGTGACCAGCTGTCCTCCGCCATGGAACTCCCGCCCGCTCCGGACCACATGACGTCATCGCGCGTCGGCTACCCCGACGCCATGGAAATCGACCCTTCGGTCCCTCCTGTCTTATTACGGGCGCATACACCGCATGTTGACGTGCACCCTGGACTAGTTTTGCAGGCGTTTCCTAGCTCCCCTCGGACCGTATGGCCGGGTGCGGGTGGCACAGCCTCGCCTGTTGTTAGGCTCCCCACCTCATCGCATACGTCAACATGTGGTCCTCCCCACGGCGGGCGGAAGCCTTATCTCACGACCGTTCGCCGATTTGCGGGGGAGGAATGTGGTGTCACCGCCAGACACCACACTTGCTAGGTGGTAGCTTAAATCGGCCGCGGTCCATGTAGTACATGTCGGACCCGCGTGTCGCCACTGTGATCGCAGACCTAGCGCCACCACCAAGGCAGGTCTCGTGATACGAGAGTGGACTCGCCCAGTTGTACGAGAACCTAGCTACCGCCCAGTTGTACGAGAACCTAGCTACCGCCCAGTTGTACGAAGCCTTTCTCTCTCATTAGCCGAGAGACAGAATAGCCATCAGCTAAGTTAATGGCTACGAACTAGCAAGGAGCCATTTGTATCAGTGCCTATAGCTTACGAGTATTCAAGAGAGATGTATTCCAAGGACCAATAAAAAGATAAGTAATAAGCATCTACATACTTTTCTTCTTATTCATTTATAAGTTCTCATGTTCCAGACTTCACGCCCGTCTGCTTTAGCCTTGCGTGCCCTATCGGCTACAGCGTTAGTCTAGCATTCATTTTCAGCCATCAACTTCACGGTGTCGGCCCAGCTACCGACACAACAATATGTACAATAGTACAGCGTTGTTGTTGTTGCAAACAGTTCTGAAACTGTAGTTAAAAATACTCTCCTCTACATGGTCTTTTTATCCTCCATGGTACTACATATTATTGCCTCAAGATGCCTTGTGAAGTTAGTCTTCCATACAAAATTGTTAAGACTTTCATGGCCACTTGTTGACAAACCCTAGGTAGTCTTCCATCTCCCTCAATGATCAGTAAGTATTGCAGTGAGCGATAATATTGCAAGAAATTTTAGTTTTTTCTTGTAATGGCTAATACTAATAACTATGGTTAAAGATTATTGTGACATACAATTCTATCACCCTCCCCAATAACAATTTACAACTTTGAGCAGGAAATCTTTTTGTACTTCCTGGTGGGTATCTGCTTGGACATCTGAAGATATTAATTTCAGTAGTCAGCATAAAATCATCAAAACATCTTTTCAATATTTGAGGACAATTAAGTATGGAACCAGATTATAAATAAATAAAACTTGATATTATGTCACTAAAATTTAATATTAATTAATTATTATGTGCTTCTGAAGGCATTTCCCCATAATGAATTGACAGGTCTTAGTTCAGCAGCATTGGTTCTGGAAATTAAAACTAACTGTAATTGAATAATACAAATAAAATTATGTTTTTAATAAGAGTACCTCCATGCCTTTCTTCCATGGTTGTGGAAACAACCAATCACTGAACATACAAAAGTTGTAGTCATCAGATTCTGTATTGTGGGAAAAAGACAGGAAAAGCAGAGTAACATTACTGCATCAAATTTGGTTTAAAGTTTGTGGCCACAACCTGCCTGGCTTGGCGCTAGGCCAGCGCACTGAGTGAGTGCTGTCTCGTAGAGTGTATTATTCCAAGACTCACTGCCCCTCCCCCTCTCCCCTTATGGTCTGCCATGCAATAAGCTACAAATCTCGTTCACCTTTGCTGCTCGGTATGTGCAGAAAGTTGTTAGACCTCTCCTCTTGCCCTTCTTGGACAGGAAAGTGATATGTAGTTCCAACAGGATAATGCTGGCCCACTAACTGCCTGTGAAACTCAACGTGCACTCCAAGACGTGCAGCAACTTCCTTGGCCAGCACGATCTCCGGACTTGTCTCTCATCGAGCACCTGTGGGATTTGATGGGATGAGAAGTGTTTCGTGTCGCTCGTCAACCAACAACTCTTACAGAACTACGCGAACAGGTCGAACAGGCCCAGAATAACGTATACAGTATTTGCGATGTGTACGATCGACTGGATGCCAGAATCAACATCTACATAGCCGCCCGTGGAAGCTACACCACATACTAACATGGTTCTTTCAGCAAGGTTCGATACCCGGTCCCTCAGAATCGCTTCCTCTATTGATCTACAAAGGTAATCATTTCATGCACTCGATATTCATTGTTGCAACAATAACTCTTGAGTAAAATGGCTACCTCTAAAAGGGTTATTAATTTTTCAGGCAGTGTACTTGGTAAGGTAGGTGGTTGCTGAGTACTCATGCCAGATTTGATAGTTTATGAAGAGAGAGTCACATCGTCAAGCTCATCAGGCCTTAGCTCATGACTGCCACCTTTGCAAGTATGAAAACTACGTCTTTCTTTCTTTATGATTTTGATCGTGAAGCAAGTGCAAAAAGACCATCCAGGAGCTGCATTCTAAAACCTAACATATCTTTGACTGTTAGATTAATCCTCCAGTGCGTCACTGGGCGATGTATATGTGATAGAACATCAAATATTCGCTATAATGTTTAACAAAATTTACTTTGAATCGAGTAACTGTGGTTTAAAGTTTCATTTCAAAGTCCGACAATTCATGTGTTCAGTCTGATACCTGTGGCTGTATCATAAGAATCTTAGTCACTTGCAGAAAATTACCAGTGGACAAATGGCATAAGCTAACTGGCCATTCTCCTTCTCTTTATCTTAGCGCCTTGGCTCAGTGTTTGACGCTTTGTAGTCAGCATTCTTATTCGGAAGGAATGCGGTTCAGGCCTCATATGGCAAACCGTTTCAGGATTTTCGTGCTTCCACTGAAGCGCCTCAGACAAGCAAATGGATAGTTGCTTAAATAAGGTCAGCGATATCTTTCCCCGTCCTTATGTAGCTGAGCCATTACTTCATCAGGTGTAGTCGACGATGCAAGTACTACACTTTCTTATTTCTTTACCGTCCTAATTAGCTAATGAGCATGCAGAAACTGTAACCGTTGGCTTTACAACTCACCAAATCGTCGTGCATCCACAGGACAGTATCATCTGGCTGTCGCCGGGGCTGGACTACGCACGTCAGGTTGATACCGCTGCCTTGCCAGTGCGTTCTAAAAGGCTCACCCAAAATTGTCGTCTCCGGCTCTGAAAATCAGAAACAGAACACTCTATTAGAATTAAGTGTTTAGTAAGCACCACCGTTGTATAACTCTAAGGTTCTCGCGCCATTGTCAAAGAAGGTGAAATCATGTAGGTTATTCGACAGCGTCACGCTCCTCTTCAGTTTCCTCTGACACAATGGACGTTTCTGCTGCGTTCTTCTTCAGGATCTTCTGGTGTTCGCAGTTATCCGAACATTCTCAAACATCGGTCACAGCTACTTGTAAAAGTGTCTTTCTCCACGCTTACTCTGAAGAAGTGGTGTTGTTGGGTGAAATTTATCTGCTATTGGTGGACCACCGTCACTGGTTAGGTAACAAAACAAGCAGGGAAGGGGAAGGGGAATATTTGTGAAAATACGATATTGCAGTGACTGTGTCGTTCAGAAATACGATGCAAAGTTGCTTGGGACGTCCATGCAAGCGACTTTCAAGTAAAATGTCTCCCCTGTACGGGAAAAGACACGATGTATGTACGAGTGCAGATTGTACACCAGGACCGACCACGGCCTGTCAACTTCATGTTTCAGAATCGAGTCGCCAGCGCTGTTTAGCCTTCGCTATTTCTTCGTGATATGAAGGACGTTGTTTGCACAAAAGAACGCAATATACCGATCTATCGTCATAAACCTTCACAAACTAACTGGAATGACAGGAGAGAGGGATCATAATTCCTGATGCGTATTATGCAGTCGCAGCCGGCCGCAGTGGCCTAGTGGTTCTAGGCACTACAGTCTGGAACCGCGCGACCACTACGGCCGCACGTTCGAATCCTGCCTCGGGCATGGATGTGTGTGATGTCCTTAGGTTAGTTAGGTTTAAGTAGTTCTAAGTTCTAGGGGACTGATGACCTCAGCAGTTAAGTCCCATAGTGCTCAGATCCATTTGAACCATTTTCATGCAGTCGCATAAGCGATGGGTACCCCAGACCTGCTGTAAACAACATTACAATACCATGCAAAAAGAATTTAAATATTTAGTTGGCAAAAAGTAAATGAAACATTACAGGGATCGACAAACGGGATTCATTGTTCTGTACAACAAGAAGCAATCTGTGCTAAATTAGCAGGCGTGGAGCACATGGAGAAATTGGTGGTACGAATAGAAAACTATCTGAAGTCGCACAAATTATTGCACTGTCAGTTGCAACAGTTTTCGACTGAACTGAACGAAGAATGTGGAGACTATATATTACTGCAAGCTACATTGGTTAGATCAAGGCGCATACCTGGAACGATTTTTCGGTTTAAAACTCACTGTTGTTGAATTAAGAACGAGGAAAAGAGTGCAGAAACGAAAATTAGAATATCCAGAATGGATTGCAGACCTCGTATTTTTAGTTTACTTGACTACACACTGCCCACAGTAAGGCACTGCAGGATGGGAAACAACTTCTTTCTGATTTAATGGGATGCATTTACGAAAAGAAAATCGCGTTGTAGTAGGACGTATTCTGACAAATACAGCCCAGTTCCCTAAGCTCACTGGCGTTAAAGAAAACTCGAGGTTCAAAGAATTGCAAGGATAGTTTTAGGGCACTGCCGGTCTTACATCTGTTTCCAAGCTGTTTTTGAGACCATTTGGCGTTTCAGTTTAAAGTGCCCTTATGCATGTACAGATGTAGCTAACTGATCTGTAATGTAATTTCCGTTTTAAAGACAAATCCCTTTAACGTTAGAACTGTTCAGGACATCTAGATTGCTTTCAAATGGTTCAAATGGTTCTGAGAACTATGGGACTTAACATCTGTGGTCATCAGTCCCCTAGAACTTAGAACTACTTACACCTAACTAACCTAAGGACATCACACACATGCCCGAGGCAGGATTCGAACCTGCGATAGATTGCTTTCCTCAAATAGTTTCCACGTCTCCATAACGAGGTTGCGAAAGAGCTACAATATTTCGAATAACGTATATGTGTGAAAGACGTTTTTTGGATTTTCAAAGTAAATAATTCATGGTCACATGGCAGCCTGGGCGTGAAGATCTGTAGAATTGTCTGCCCGTATGTGGACAGATTGTATCAGATAAAAATTACGTCTTCAGAACGCCAGAAAGAAATTAATAATACTGAAAATTTGCTTTGTTTTTGAACTATATTGAGAAATGTGAAATATAACACGAAGTTGGCGCAGTGTGGTTGTATTGTCATTTAAATGCGGCGCGTTCGCTACGCTCAGAAATGGTGGCGTGACGTGATGGTGGGGAAACAGGTCATCCAGGCTGAGCGGCATGACCCTCGTGCCGGGGCACGGCCCACGAGCCGAATCCTAAGCCACCCCTGTTACAGACACATGGTTGACGGCATATGGAAGTTTGGCTCAGAGAGCCTTATGGTAAGGCGACCGCTTGCGATAAGCGGGAAATGTGGGTTCGAGTCCCAGTGTGTCACAAATCTTCGTTGATATTCCATTACACAGCTATTTCAAGTGTTTATTAAAATAATGCCGTGCCGCAGAGTGGTTCCCTGTTCGTTGTATGTATTCCTCACCCACCTTGGCTGCGTATTTACGAGGGTCACTCCAAAACTAATGCACTCTATTTTTTGCAAAAATACAGTTTTCATTCTGCATGTGTGAAAGTTTTACAGTGTATAGATACATCTTTCCCACTTGTTTTCAAACTTAGTTCAACCTGTTCCCGTGAGTGGCACCATCACACCATGTCTTCAAGATGACTGCTACACTTGACGTTCGTCAGAAGCAACATCCTGTCATAGAATTCCTGTGCTGTGAAAATGAGACAGTGGGAAACATCCACAAGAGGTTGAAAAAAGCTGTATGGAGATGCTGCTGTTGATCACAGTACAGTTAGTCGGTGGGCAAGCAGGTTACGTGATGAAAGCCGGCACGGCAATATTGAGGATTGTCCTCGCAACGGCAGGCCTCGTACTGCACACACTCCAGACAAAGTGCAGAGAGTTAACAAATTAGTGACTGCTGACAGACGCATCACAGTGAACGAATTGTCACGCTACGATGGGATAGGGGAAGGAAGTGTTTGCAGAATACTGAAAGTGTTGGCGTTAAAAAAGGTTTGACTGGTTTAAATGGCTCTGAGCACTATGGGACTCAACTTCTGAGGTCATTAGTCCCCTAGAACTTAGAAGTAGTTAAACCTAATTAACCTAAGGACATCACACACATCCATGCCCGACGCAGGATTCGAACCTGCGACCGTAGCGGTCTCGCGGTTCCAGACTGCAGCGCCTAGAACGGCACGGCCACTTCGGCCGGGCAAAAAAGGTTCGTGCCAGGTGGGTTCCCAGGATGTTGACAGTGGCTCACAAAGAAACAAGAAAAACGGTACGCAGTGAACTTTTGGAACAGTACGAGAATGCTGGAGATGAATTTCTCGGAAGAATTGTTACGGGTGATGAAACATGGCTCCATCATTTTTCACCAGAGACTAAAAGGCAAGCAATGGAGTGGCATCACGCAAATTCACCTAAGGAAAAAAAAACTCAAAACCACACCTTCTGCTGGAAAAGTTATGGCTACGGTGTTTTTCGATTACGAAGGACTCTTGCTTGTGGACATCATGCCAAGTGGAACCACCACAAATTCTGATGCATATGTGACGACACTGAAGAAACTTCAGGCTCGACTGAGTCGTGTTCGACCACATCGACAAAAGTAGGATGTTTTGCTATTTCACGACAATGCACGGCCACATGTCAGTCAAAAAACCATGGAAGCGATCACTAAACTCCGATGGACAACACTGAAACACCCACCTTACAGTTCTGACCTGGCTCCATGTGACTATCATCTCTTTGGGAAACTGAAAGACTCTCTTCGTGGAACAAGGTTTGAAGGTGATGACCCCCTTGTGCACGCTGCCAGACAGTGGCTCCTACAGGTTGGTCCAAAATTTTACCGTGCGAGTATACAGACGCTGGTTGCAAGATGGCGTAAGGCAGTTGAGAGGGATGGAAATTATGTAGAGAAATGAAAATATTGTTCCTAAAGGGTGTATCTACACATTGTAAAACTTTCAAACATGTAGAATAAAAGATGGATTAAAAAAATAGTGTGCATTTCTTTTGGAGTGACCCCCGTACTTCCTTGATGCTGGAAGGCCACTACGCTGGAAGCCTCTGCCGTCATATCTATTGAAATTACTTTTCTTCTTAGTAATCCCAACAGCCTCTCGGACTTTGCCTTTATAAATCATGCATTCCTGACTGACAATAGTATGCTGTTGAAATTTGTGTCTAGGCCGCAGTTCCCTTGATGTTCCACTATCGTACGTTTCAGAGTTTAATCTGTCCTTTCAGTTTCACCTGCATACACTTTGCCAAAGCCACGCTTCACTTCACAGGTTCTCCCAGTATACAGGTGGTCAGTTGAGTCCGTTTTGCGGCGAAAAATGTCTTATTTTGTTGTGACTGAAAAATGTGGTCTTCATGCCATTCAACAGAAGAATTCTGCTTACGTGTCCAGTAATACCAGAAACGAGCGGTAACCTAACACAGTGAGAAGGCAGTTCCTAGTTCTTATTATCCCAGTTAACAATATTTAGTCTGGAAGCCCTGCCTATGGACAAACAAAAATACATTTGGCTTTCAGTATCTCTTAAGTACTCAAGCTCTGATTCCAGGTCGTTATTGTCACTAATTCGGAAGAAAAGTGTAGACAATGTATTGAGCATTGCTCGATTCTGTGATCGGTGGTGATGCAACGAGACAGATATACGCCTATATGTGTTTGTAGGCTTTCTGTTTACTGCATGTCCCAGAACATTGCCATATCTTCTATAGATCAACATATCTCGAGTGGGAGATCAAAAATGGTTCAAATGGCTCTGAGCACTATGGGACTTAACTTCTGAGGTCATAAGTCCCCTAGAACTTAGATATACTTAAACCTAACTAACCTAAGGACAACACACACATCCATGCCCGAGGCAGGATTCGAACCTGCGACCGTAGCGGTCGCGCGGTTCCAGACTGAAGCGCCTAGAACCGCTCGGCCACAACGGCCGGCTGTACTTACTTGGGAATGGTTTATTAATAAGAGGTTGGGCCTCCATTTGTCCGTAATACAGCTGCGGTTTTTCTTGGAATACTGCCATATAATGATTGTATAGTCTCCAGTGGAATGTTATGCCGCTCTTCGATAAGAACCTCTTCTAACTCCTGTAGTGACGAGGGATGCGGAAATCTACTCCGGAGTTTGTGCTCCAATACCGCCACAAGCGTTTGTTAATGTTCAAGTCCGGGGACTTTGCTGGCCAGGGAAGACGCTGCATTCCAGCTGCGTGCTCCTCATACCACGATTGTACTGTCCTGCCTGTGTGAATGGGCGCATTATCGTCCTGAAATATGGCATCATTGTTGGGGAACAACATTAGAATCATGGGAAACGCCTGATCACCTAAAATGTTCACATAACCGTTGGCTGTAACACGGTCTTTGAGAATAATGATGGGACCAGCAGAATACCATGATATGGCTGCCCGCACCATCACACTTCCACCTCCATTCGTAACCGTTGGAATCAAGCAATCAGCATTGTAGGCTTCTTTTGGCGTTCTCCAGATGTAAACCCAGCCCGATGTTGGAAATAACGAAAACGTTGACACGTCGGACCATTTGACGTGTTACCACTGATCAGCCGTCCAGGATTTATGCTCCGAGCATCATGTTTTACGCTTCTTTGCGTTGGTTGTCGTCGCTAATGGTTTCGGTATAGCAGCCCGTCCATGAATATTCGCTTTACGTAGTTCTCGACTGACAGTGTCCATAGGTACGGGGTCTCGAAGGTTCGTATTAGCGTACTACGATATCTGTCAATTATGTTAACGTCCTACGATCTCTGTCAATTAGCTTTGATTTGTGCCAACTGCTACGTTTCGACGATGATATCTTTCCAGCCGCGCGGGATTAGCCAAGCGGTCTCAGGCGCTGCAGTCATGGACTGTGCGGCTGGTCCCGGCGGAGGTTCGAGTCCTCCCTCGGGCATGGGTGTGTGTGTTTATTCTTAGGATAATTTAGGTTAAGTAGTCTGTAAGCTTAGGGACTGATGACCTTAGCAGTTAAGTCCCATAAGACTTCACACACATTTGAACATTTTTAACATATCTTTCCATGTTTTGTGTAGGCTGTCATGGCTGTGAAAGAGTTGCTCTTGAAATATTCAATAAATTGGCTGTCCTGGTTACTGATGCTCCAGCTAATCGGGCCCCCACAATCTACATTCTTTGGAACTCTTTTAGGTCTTTCATTGCACGTCGACCTCGGCCCCTGAATGCAAATACGAAGTGTGCACTACTCGTAAACAACCTGAACACGCACAGCACAGCGCGACACGTGCCTTACCTGCGTTGTTGACCGTCATACGCAGCCATCCCATTAATACCACCGTTCACATTATTTTGCCTATCCACTATACCTAATGTATTGCATTGTGAAGATGTCCGAGACCGCCATTCTAACAAGCTTCGACGTGAAATATTTATTTACTAACATCCTATTAGCAGTTACTATGGAGATCATAGGGGCCAAAGTTGCTCCGGACGTGTGTGACCTGGTAGAACAATTTCTGTGAGTGAGCTATTTTAAATACAAAGGAGAATTTTATCAGCAATATGATTTTGCTGTGGGTTCGCTTTTGCAGGCGGCAGCAGCTGACATTTGTACAGAAAATTCTGAATCACACGCATTAAGTAATGCGCCGCTACAGCCTTCTTCTTAGTTTCTTTAAGTGGCTGACACATGTGTTACTTGTAAACACTTTAGCACTTTAAGTGTACAAGAGACCACTCACCAAACAGCAGAAGTGTTGAATCACCGACGGGCACACTAAAAAGATAAGGGAGAACACTTCCTAGCTTTCGGAACGAATCCTTTCTCTTTGTGTGTTCAGCCGGCCGAGATGTCCGAGCGGTTCTAGGCGCTACCGTCTGGAACCGCGCGGCCGCTGCGGTCGCAGGTTCGAATCCTGCGTCGGGCATGGATGTGTGTGATGTCCTTAGGTTAGTTAGGCTTAAGTAGTTCTAAGTTCTAGGGGACTGATGACCTTAGAAGTTAAGTCCAATAGTGCTGAGAGCCATTTTGAACCTCTTTGTGTGTGCCTGTCGACGACACAACGCTTCTGTTTTTCGGTGAGTGGCCTGCTTTACTCCTAAGG
The DNA here is from genome assembly GCF_021461385.2 of Schistocerca piceifrons. NCBI lineage: Eukaryota > Metazoa > Arthropoda > Insecta > Orthoptera > Acrididae > Schistocerca > Schistocerca piceifrons. The sequence continues at coordinate 659,444,460 of NC_060139.1, forward strand.
TATTTACGTTATAGAGAACCTTCCTACTACATTTGTCATTTGGCCACACGGTAAAAAAGAGCATCATAGATTCTACAATTACTTAAATGACATTTATCGTCACAAGATCATCACTTTCGAAGTAGAAAGTAAGATTGGTCTCCCGTTCCTAGCCGTGTTGGTCTACTGAAGATCTGGCCATAGTGTAAGGCACAGAGTGTATAGAAAACCCACAGACTCAAATAGGTATTTAGATGCGACTTCGTACCACTACCTACACAGAAGAAAGCAGTGCTCAACTCTTTTGTCTTCGTGTGCTTTCCATCTCAGTGACAATGACGGCTTGTAATCTGAGTTGAATTCCTTAAAGGAAACACTAAAGGCAACGGCTAAGATGATTTGTCCATCTTACTATGTTTCGTTAGCTATCCAATGATGATGGCCGCCAATACCAATCGGAAATTTTCAGTCAAAACTTCACTTCTTCGGAGCATGGGCGGGAAAATACCTGTTTATAAAGGAACGCGACATTGGTCTGTGACATTGTTCAGCTAACGGGGATCGAGACGTTGATAGCGTAAGAAAGTGAAGAGGTAGATGACGCGACCGGCCGCGCTGGCCGAGCGGTTCTAGGCGCTTCATCCGGAACCGCGCGACTGCTACGGTCTCAGGTTCGAATGCTGCCTCGGACATGGATGTGTGTAATGTCCTTAGGTTGGTTAGGTTTAAGTAGTTCTAAGTTCTAGGAGACTCATGACTTCCGATGTTAAGTCCCATAGTGCTCAGAGCCATTTGAACCATTTTTTTTTTTTTTTTTTTTTGTAGATGACGCTTGTAACAACCCAGAAGATTTTACCTTGAACGACAGTTATTATCAGTGAATAGAAAAGAAGGAAGGTAGATTAAAGATTAATGCCCCGTCGAAGAGGCCATTAGCTCGGCTTGCGGGAAAGGATGGGGAACGAAACTGAGAGTGTCCTTTCCAACGGAATTACCCCAGAAATTGCTCTAAGGTAAGTGATTTAAGGAAGTTGAGCAAAATCAAAATCTGTATGACTATTCGAGCTGCCATACTCCCAAATGTGAGCCCAGTAATGATCCTTCACTCTCTACGGATGGCTGAATGTAATAGTTAATTACGGTAATTGTAAAAGGTGAAGCCGTTGCAGTCAGAAATGTCACAAAAATTTGTTAATGAGCTGTTAAATTTTATTGATATACTTATTTCACTTCATTAAAAGGTGGTATATTTCGCCAAGATGAGGTTTCCCGTTCAAAGAAAGCTCTGCAGAAACTAGAAAGACGCCTCAGAGAATCGGTTTTTTGAGTTTCTACCCGGTTTCTGCAAGGTGACAAAATTCCCTCTTGTCATCAGATACCTCGAACACCTCCCATAAGATGAAAGATCAAAGCCCCATTGTATCCTCAGTTCTCCACAATTCTGAGATGCAGCTGCACCTGCAACAACTCACCACTTGCACCCTCTGTATTTTATACCAAGGAAAATACAGGGTGAAGTACAGTAACATGCTTATTTAGGAATGCAGTTAAAGAAATTAATGCAGATGTATATTCAATTCTTTGAGGAGCGTCAAGTGCACTATTTAAATTTTACTTTACACGGTTTGAAAGATGGTATCAGTCAGATGGCGTCAATTGTTCTCAATATATTGCATTAATGGAATGCTGAAGTTTCGTTCGACTCTTTCCAGAATATCGATGGGTATGTTCGCGACAGCTTGACGAATGTGGTTCTTCAGCTGAGCCAGGGTGCTAGGACGATCGTTGTAAATAAGTGATGGTTGACAGCCTCCTAAAAAATAAGTCGCAGGGGCTAAATCAGGCGACCCTGCTGGCCTATGCATGTCGCCCTTCAAGGGCGAGGCGAGACCTCCTGGGAAGTGTTGCCTCAAAACAGTCATTGACACACGCGCTGTGTGTGCCCTCCTGCTGGAGCCATACAGTTCCCAGATGCACTTCGTTGACTTTCGGCTGGAAAAACACTTACATAATGAGGACATAACGGTCTTAAGTGACCGTAACTGCCCGTCTTTTTCTTCAAAAATCCATGGACCAGTTATTCCATCTCATGGTAGTACACACCAAACAGTCACACTTTGTGACTGTAGGGGAAGCAGATGAAATTGTCTGGGGTCTCAAGGCTCCAACAGCGCATGTTCTGCTTGTTTACATATCCTGAAAGATAGAAGTCAGTCTCGTCTCAAAAGAAAACGAGTGTGTCGTGAGATACGCCAAGATACGCTTCATATGCATTTTCTCGCGCAAACAAAATCACGTGGCTGCTACACTACCGGCAATTTTTACGGACGAAATTTCTGTTCTTCATGAAGGATTCGCCTCACACAGCGAGCAGACAATCCGGCAGCTGCTGCACGTTTATGGGCAGAGCGCTGAGAGGGAGCCTTACCATGCCAACGTTTTGGGGCGACCTTACTTGTACTGGAAGCCCACGATTCCTTTTCTTCACATCACCAGTTTCCCTGAAGTTGTTTGCCCGTGAAACAATCGACTCATGGCTAGGAACACGACCACGGGTCCAATATTCAGATGAGGGCGGAATGCACATCGCATGGCGATGACTGAGCGACCGTTAGAAAACTACGCTTCGACAGCGAACTCTAGCGCCATCTTCGTCCACTCTCTGACGCTAACAAAACCAAGCGGAGCCAGAACTTTACGCCCCGCCCTCTCCCTCCCCACGTTCCTCGGAGAAACCGTCGCTTCAGAGCGCCAAATTGAATGAACAATACAACAGGTTCCTTCCTCGTAATCCAGAATGTGGCACTGACTTCCATGCATCATACCAGCTATAGTGCTAGATCTCAATATTTTTTCTTAGATCAAAATTACAACACTTATCGCATTCCTATTACCACTATAAGTGTAGCCTGCAGCCTTCCTGTTCCAACACTCGCTTATAAAATAATTCCCAGCTCAATATCACCTCCTACCCTGCCCCTTGCTTCCGTATCACAGTATTGACTCCAGTCAATGAATCTTTCTTTCCCACACTCACAGCAAGTATTGCGAGCTTACGAAAATGAACTTTCCAGAAGCTTCATCTCAGCATCTTTAATTAGCACTAATCACATCACTGCCATTCGTGATTTTCATAGAAATACTACCTTAATCCTATTATTTCACTGAGTGTTTTCTTTAATATTATTTGGTTGTAATGTAACTGCAACCAGCACCCCCACCCCTATCCTACGTGTGAATCGAATGAAAACACAAATTAAAGAAGAGAAAATTCTTCCATTACCAGGATTCCGACTGGCTATCTCCAAGCTGAACGCCACATTCCAAAGATGTGTCAATGGCTTCCGCTTTGAGGTAACATTTCCCCACCACCCGTCCTCTTAGCTGCAGATAGTATATTCCCATTTGCCGTTACATCATCGAGAACGAAACGGAAATTTGGCATTTGTGGTAAGGTCTTATGGGATCAAAATACTGAGGTCATCGGTCCCTAAGCTTACGCACTACTTAATCTAACTTAAACTAACTTACGCTAAGGACAACACACACACCCATGCCCGAAGGAAGACTCGAACCTCCGACGGGGGGAGCAACGCGGACCGTACAAGACGCCTAGACCGCGCGGCTACCTGTACGGGATTTTTCATTACATTCCTCCGGGGATTTCAGAAGACGACTACGCGAAAACTACAATAAATGTGAATCACATACTTTTTGCACTTTCTTTCTTTCTTTCTTTCTGACGTCCGTGATTTCCTCAAAATCAAATTGTCTCAGCGTTGGAATGGACGTGCTTCCCATGACTCTCCTGTTCTGCGGTGGATGCCACTGTCACCTACATAAATCCACGGGGTTTCATCTTTTTATGGGGTTAGGTAAAAAGGTCGTGTGTTCCTGCCTCCAGTGAAACGTAATATGGAAGAATAGCATCTGGAGTTATAAACTAATTCTGTAGTTACGTATATCGGTATTTAGGAAGCTAATAATTGCAACAAAGAGTGACAGTGAAGTACTTTGTTGATAAAAGAATTCGGTGAAACAGTTTTGATTGTTAGAAAATCTTCACAATAACTCTGACTTCGGGAATTTTTATCACTGTGGTCGTTTCACGAGAAGCGTATTGCCCGGAACGTTATCTTAAATATCTCATGGAAGCGTGAGCCAAAGATGGCGTTTTATTGGCAGAACACTTAGAATGCGACTCAGATCTACTAAACAGACACTACCCGTCAGTCATCTTCTGTAACATTGCACTGTGTGGAATTCCTATCACTTAGAATTGATGGTTTCTTAGAGATAAGTACACGAACGATTCAACTCTCCAGCCTAACACCGCTGTAGTTTGTTCACACCTCGTGACAATTAAATGATCGCGTACATAATTCTATGTGTTGACACTTATATGCCTCTTCCACTAATGCGATTTGAGACTGATGAGCAGTACCAACCTGCCATACGGTTCTCCTTATATTCTGTTTATGTACTCACGCCAGTTTTAGGTTGTTCCAGATGGTGAGTGACAGACATTTTTATGACTGAAACTTCCTGGTAGATTAATACTGTGTGCCGGACCGAGACTCGAACTGGGGACCTTTGTTGGCAAATGCTCTACCGACTGACCTATCGAAGAACGACTCACGCCCGGTCCTCACAGCTTTACTTCTGTGCTACCCAAATACGACTCACGACCCGTCCCCAAAGCGTCATTTCTGCCAGTACCTCGTCTCCTACCTTCCAAACTTCACAGAAGCTCTCCTGCGAACGTTGCAGAACTAGCACTCCTGGAAGAAAGGATACTGCGGAGACATGGCTTAGCCACAGCCTGAGGGATGTATCTAGAATGAAGAGCTTCTGTGAAGTTTGGCAGGTAGAAGACGAGGTACTAGCAGAAATGACGCTATGGGGACGGGTCGTAAGCCGCGTTTGGGTAGCTGAGTCGGATACCGGCACGGTAGCTCAGTGTGTTTGTTCAGAGAGCAGGCTCGTCTCTGTAATAAAAAAACTGAGTGAAGGAATCAACAACGAACTCCAACGGATGTCATGTGACGTCCACTACGACCAAACACAACGAGGAATAAGGACCAAAAAATTAATCAAAACAATGTCGGTAGAACACTCGCCTGGGAAATACGCACTCCGCTGCAGAGTGAAAATTTCATCCTGGATTTTTTCGACTGCTGTATTTCTATTGATGTGTCATAAATAGTGTTATCGTACAGTATTAGATTTCTCGGCCTATTTATGCACATCACGCTACATTTTCTTCCGTACCCTCCCTATTTTCCATAGTTTTTCACTGAATCCCAGTACCATAAAAAAGAGCTAGTTTTAGTGCAGTGCACCCATGTTTAGGAACTCAGTTATCGTATTGTTGTTTGTTCCTACCAACATTACATTATTGGCACAGTCCTCTACTCGCTATAGTTTGTGGAACTTGCTAGCTGAATATATGTTGAAGGATTGTTGGATGATGTTAGTTGCTTATTTTGTAGTATATTCGACACAAGATCCAATGTTCTCTGTTCAGTATTGATTGAAGAAAGTATCAGTTCATAACAAGAGAGTGAGCTTATTTAGCTGGAGATTTCATTGAATTTCGTATTCTATCCGTTATTTGCATTGTTGTCACCGCAGTATTCGTTTTAAAAGCAAGATTACACACCTTTTAAGGCGAGGTCTACCGATACAATATTCGTTGTAGCAAGAATGAGTCTCGCACCTCAACAATACACGATGGTAATATCTCATGCAGCAAATGAGTCTTCGTGTTTACTCTGTCACTTCTTTTTTAAATAAATGAACTGACATTTCAGCAGTTGAGCTGTTAAGACTGGCAACTCTTTAGACAGACTCGCAGTTTGTTATCTGCGTAAACTTCCTCCACCATCTGTTCCTCCACCATCTATACGGCAGGAATGGCTCTTTTCCAACACCAACATCCCTCAATGGTTGTGTGTGTATATCCTTTCTGGAGCAGGTGTTAATCACCTACAGATGTACATAGAGCATTGCCTCCAAAGAATTCAATTTAGATGGATGTTCCTAAATAACAGAGATAAAGACAACATTCTGTGAGGTGAGTGAAATACCTTATCTTTCCACAGTATATTAGAACACACTCACACACACACACACACACACACACACACACACACACACACACACACACACGAAGCTGTAATTCGCTACAACGGAGCGCCTGAAACCTCTACTAGACAGCCTTCAGACAGTTTACATGAAAAAGTAGAATAAACACGAATTATGACGGTTTATAACCACATGCAGCAGTAGAGGCCAGCATGTGTGGACACAGCTATCCACCTGTCCAGGACAGAGCATTCGGATCAGCGCACAGTGAAACGACTAGTATAAAGATCCGTGTGTATCTACATCTACGCAGAATCCCCGCAAGCCACCGTGCGGTGCTTGGTGGAGCGTACCCTGTGCTACTACTTGTCATTGCCCCCCCCCTCCCCCTCCCACCTGTTCCATTCGCAAACAGAGCGAGGGAAAAACGACTGTTTATATGCCTACTTATGAGCCCTTATTTCTCGTATCTTATCTTCGTGGTCCTTACGCGCAATGCATGTTGGCGGCAGTAGAATCGTTCGGCAGTCAGCTTCAAATGGCGGTTCTCTAAATTTACTCAATAGTGTTTCTCGGAAAGAACGTCCCTTCCCTCCAGGGAATCCCATTTGAGTTGCCGAAGCATCTCCGCAAACTTACGTGTTGTTTGAACCTACCGGTAACATATCTAATAGCCCGGCTCTGAATGGCTTCTATGTCTTCCTCCAATCCGACCTGGTACGGATCTCCAATATTCTAGCAGTACTCAAGAATAGGTAGCACCAGTGTCCCATATGCAGTCTCCTTTAGAAGTGAACTACTCTTTCCTGAAATTCTCCAAATAAATCGAAGTCGACCACTTGCCTTCCCTAACACAATTTTCACATGCTCGGTTCACCTGATTGTGTCAGACTGGACACTGCTAATACTGTATTCGAACATTGCAGGTTTCTTTTTCCTACTCATCCGCAGTAACTTACATTTTTCCACATTTAAGGCTAGTTGCCATTCATCACACCAACTGGAAATTTATTCTAAGTCGTCTTGTACCTTCCTATAGTCATTAAACTTCGACACCTTACCCTGCACCACGGCATCATCAGCAAATAACCACAGATTTCTGTACAACATGCCGCCAAATAATTTACGTTTATAGAGAATAACAGCGGTCCTATTCGCTTCCTGCCGGCCGATGTGGCCGAGCGGTTCTAGGCGCTTCAGTCTGGAGCCGCGCGACCGCTACGGTCTCAGGTTCGAATCATGCCTCGGGCGTGGATGTGTGTGATGTCCTTAGGTTAGGTAGGTTTAAGTAGTTCTAAGTTCTAGGGGACTGATGACCTCAGATGTTAAGTCCCATAGTGCTCAGAACCATTTGAACCTATTCGCTTCCCTGGGGCACTCCTGACTATACCGTTGTCTCTAGATGAACACTCTCCGTCGACGACAATATACTGGGTTCTATTGTTTAAGAAGTCTTCGAGCCACTCACATATCTGTGCACTTATTCTATATGCTCGTACCTTCGTTAACAGCCTGCAATGGGGCACCGTGTCAAACGCTTTCCGGAAATTTAAAAATATCGAGCCTGCCTGTTGCCTTTCATCCATAGTTCTCGGTATATCATGAGAGAAATGAGCAAGCCGAGTTTCGTACGAGCGATAAACCATGGTGGTTCGCGGACATAAGAATCTTAGTCTCAAGAAAGTATATTATAATCGAAATGAGAACATGTTCCAGGATTCTGCAGCAAACAGAAGTCCGGGATATTGATCTGTAATTTTGCGGGTCCGTTCTTTTACCACCTTTCTTATGTATTGGAGTCATCTGCGCTTTTTTCCAGTCGCTTGGAACTTCGAGCTGGGCGAGAGATTAACGATAAATGCAAACTAGATAAGGGGCCAATGCCGTAGAGTACTCTTTGTAAAATCGGACTGGGATACCATCCGGACCTGGTACTTTACTTGTTTTCAAATTTTTGTTTCTTTACGCCAGGTATCCTTATTTCTGTGTCGTCCATACAGGAGTCTGCCTGGTGGCCAAATGACGGTATGTTTGTACAGTTCCCCTGTATGAAGGATTTCTTGAACGTGAAATTTAAAGCTTCAACTTTTGTTTTGCTGTCTTCAACTGCCACACCAGACTGGTCAACAGCGGACTTAGACCCGTTTAGCGATTTTACATACGCCCAGAATTTTCTCGAGCTCTCTGTCAGATATTTTGCTAGGTTGTGACGGTGATAGTTGTATGCTTCGCGCATAGATCTTTCCACAGATGCACGAATCTACTAACCTTCCCTTGTCGTCATTTGAGCTTCCCCTTTTGAACCTAGAGTGCAACAGCCTCTGCTTCCTCAGCATTCGCCGAATTTCGTTATTAAACCATGGTGGTTCATTTACATCCTTTATGCACTTACCAGGCACGTAGCTCTCCAGCCCACGACTTACAACCTCCTTAAACTCTAATTTATGCAGCACATATTACTCCAGTGTTTTTCCTACATGAGACCACCTTAGCCAAGGAACACTTTCAAAGAGTGCTGGCAAATCCAGAACGTTTAAAAGCAAGACGCTGTTGACTGGTCAGTTCTTCATCTGTGACGGATACTCAAGTATTTCTCTATTGTTCCAGGGGGCCAGTCTTTCTTCGTTTAACGGCATGCCGTAAACGTCCTGTTCTTGAGTCTTTTCTCCAATTGTGCACGACACAAAGCTTTACGCCTCGCATGGGCCCGTCAACACTGACATTGAATTGTTGATCGCTGGGAACATGTTGCCTGGTCGGACGAGTCTCGTTTCAAATTGTATCGAGCGGATGGGCGTGTACTTGTATGGAGACAGCCTCGTGAATCTATGGATCCTGCATGTCAGCAGGGGACGTTTCAAGCTGATGGCGGCTCTTTAAGGGGGGGGGGGGGGGGGGGTAGGACGTCAAACGGGCCGACTTGGTGCAGGAGAGGCACCACAGGACATTTTAATTCCTACTGTCTATACTTTTACAAATAAATTCATAAAACTTTGTCAGCACGACCAGGAAGGATTGAGAACTCACACTAAGAGCAGTGGAAGTTCAAAAACGTAGAAAATATCTTTTTTTTTACATGTGAAATTTCATCATTTTTTTCACTTACTAATGCCTGCATTTGTTTCTGTAGGTACACTTTTCTTCCTAAGTAAGAGAGATTCTTTGATTAATTTTGCACAGCATACAAGCAGTACTTACAGGTGTATGAAACTCTAGAATTTTCCAAATCTAGTAAAAACTGTGGCAAAAATTGAGATAATAAACTATAAAATTTGAGTTTTTTCTAAACATGAAGTTTAAAATGTAACAATTCATTCATTTTTTCATAAATTAAATAAACCCTAGAGTTTCATACACATGTAACTACAGTTTGTATGCTGTGCAAAATTCATGGAAGAATCTCTCTTACTTAGGAAGAAAAGTGTACTTGTAGCAACAAATGCAGTCAGTAGTAAGTGAAAAAATGATGAAATTTCACATGTAAAAAAATGTGTTTTGTTACGTTTTTGAACTTCCACTGCTATGAATATGAATCCTGAATCCTTCCTGATCATGCTTTCAAAGGTTCATGAATTTATTTGTAAAAGTATAGACAGTGGAAATTAAAATGTCCTGTGGTGCCTCTCCTGCTCCAAGTCGGCCCGTTTGACCTCCTACCCCCCTTAATGGTGTTGGGCGTGTGCAGTTGAAGTGATAAAGGACCCCTGATAATTCTAGATACGACTCTGACAGGTGAGACGTATGTAAGCATCCTGTCTGATCACCTACATTCATTCATGTCCATTGTGCATTCTGGCGGAGTTGGGCCATTCTAGCAGTTCAATGCGACGCCCCACACATCCAGAATTGCTACAGAGTGGCTCCAGGGACACTCTTCTGAGTTTAAACACTTCCACTGGCCACCGAGCTCCCCAGACATGAACATTATTGAGCATATGCGGGATGCCTTGCAACGTGCTGTTCAGAAGAGATCTCCACCCCTCGCATTCGATGTTAGGCAGGTATAACAGTTTCTTTCGCTCTTCAGTGTAGTAAATAATAAGGCCCCATAATAGCAGATTACAGTAGAATATGTCGTTCTCGTTAGTACGTAAACACCCAGTTACGAGTTTACAGGCTTAGAAATGAATATCATCTGCTGATCTGAGGTGGCGAGCAAGCTCAGAGTGGGCCATCGGTTCTAGGCAATACACTCTGGAATCGCGGGACCGCTACGGTCGCAGGTTCGAATCCTGCCTCGGGCATGGATGTGTGTGATGTCCTTAGGTTAGTTAGATTTAAGTAGTTCTAAGGCTAGGGGACTGATGACCTCAGATGTTAAGTCCCATAGTGCTCAGAGCCATTTGAACCATTTTTTATTAGCAAGCTCAGACCTATCCTCGTGACGTCACGCCGCTGCCTGCCTTTCTCGTGGGCCTCGCTGCAAACTAGGGTGTGCGGCACCGCCGTGGAGCACCCCAGTCGGCCCTGCTGGTGCTAAACGTACCCGCATCCGACGCTCGCTAGTACTCCGCGCAACGGTGTCTGACGGTACGGAAAACTCTCCCCACACAGTAGACGAGCAATCCTCCCAATCCACCGAGCGTAGCTGTACGGTAGTACCATATTACCGTATTCCGCAAAGGCGTAGTTCACCATGGTCAAAATCGATGCACTAAAAACACTATGTGATCAAAAGTATCCGGACACCTTCAAAAACATACATTTTTCATGTTAGGTGCGTTGTGCTGCCCCCTACTGCCAGGTGAGCCGTGCGTGGCTGGTGTTCGTGCCATATCTCATTTGACATCCTGTTCTTACTGTACTACCACCTCGTTATGTTAACATCGAGTATAGATTTAAGTGTCAGAAAGTCGTTTCCGAAAGGATTTGTATGGAGTGTAGACATGTATGGAAGTGAAACGTGGACGATAAATAGTTTAGACAAGAAGAGAATAGAAGCTTTCGAAATGTGGTGCTACAGAAGATTAGGTGGGTAGATCACATAACTAATGAGGAGGTACTGAATAGAATTGGACAGAAGAGAAATTTGTGGCACAACTTGACTAGAAGAAGGGATCGGTTGGTATGGCATATTCTGAAGCATCAAGAGATCACCAATTTAGTATTGGAGGGCAGCGTGGAGGGTAAAAATCGTAGAGGGAGACCAAGAGATGAATACACTAAACAGATTCAAAAGGATGTAGGTTGCAGTAGGTACTGGGAGATGAAGAACCTTGCACAGGATAGAGTAGCATGGAGAGCTGCATCAAACCAGTCTGTGGACTGAAGACCGCAGCAACAACACGTTAATTTCAATTACTGGTGTCACTGAGTTGCCGCCTTGCCTGCCCGTGAGCGGCAACAGCGGCGCTTATCGATATAAGCCCTGGCGTATTATCTTTGCTGACTGCTATTACTTCCCGATTGTCGTGTGTTCGGAGTTAGTTCGGATCTACCAGTGAGTTGGGACACGCTAGCAGTCCATTTCGGACCTGGCAGTGTTTGACTTAGGACACGGCAGAAGTTCAGTCGGTGCGCAGCTGCAGTGAGGTCCGGACAGCCATGACTCGCCCGACGGTTGCCGATACGTATCACTTGAGTGCGGACCTCCTTGGTTGGTTGTCGGTCGGTCGTCTTGTTGGGCGACGTATATGTTGGCCGGCGATGGCTATTGGTTGCCTGCGTGTGCCGACTCGTGATTAGTCCTTGTTATTGCACAGTCGCTGTCGTTAGTATTGTGTAGTCCTTCGTGCAAGTGTTCGTGAAACTGTGTGTAGCTTGTGATGTCGACTGCTCAGTTATTTTAGTGCTGTCTCCGTGCTGATGTGTTACAGTCGGTCAGTTGGTGTGGATGAGCCGGGAAATCTCCGCGCGGCGCAGTGGGCCGGGCCCACTGGCAGTCTCTACGCAGTGTCGGAGTGTGTGGGAGCTGTTCTGATTGCTAAGGGGTTCGCGGCTCACCGACTCAGGACATCAAAGTTGAGTGGTGATTTAATTACCGAAGCCAGTCTGTTCACATTGTGCCGTTGGTTTTCATGGTTGGCTGTTGGGGGTATTCCCGTGAGCAACAGCGAGTGTTCGAGTCAGCGAAAGTTTGGCCACCATCCGGTGGAGTTCAACTGTATTTTGGTTATTTGAAGTCTAAGTGCACCAGCGGAATTTTCTGCCTCGAGGCCGTTAGCGTTCCTGTTACCTGCCCTGGCAGCTGACGTAAAATTCAGGCAGTGTCCTTTCCTCACTGTGTTGTCGCTGTCCAACACGTGTGTGTAGTTTTGACAGCTTGTGCATACATGGTTGTGGGTGCCCACGCCTTTTACGTTTTGACTTTCGAGTTCCTTGAGCACCGGTCAGGTGGAAAGCAAGTCGTCTTGTCGGCGGGTCCGTTGACTGTCTCTTGGTTGGGTTGCCGGTGGATCAGATATAGATGCGCCGACTACATGTCTCCCCTAAGCGAACGTTAATATTTCAAGTGCAGACCGATCTCCAGGAAACTTCTGAGCGCCGCTGGCTGTACTGCCTTTTCTTATTGGTGTTTGATTGTGTATTTTAATGGCTTACAGCCGATGGTTTGAATTTGTATGCTTTTAGTTGGGTTTTAAATAATGGGCCTTCAGCCTCTTTAAAACTGAAAGTTCCTTACTTGTCAAGTCTTGCATTGTTTGGGCCTTCAGCTTCATTTAAAATATTTTTTTGGATAAAGCTTTGGGCCTTCTGTCTTTTGAAAATTTATTGTAGTTGTGCTTTTCAATTACGGGCCTTCAGCCACTTTAAAATTTAAATTCCTTACTTGTTAAATCTTAGATCGTTTGGGCTTTCAGCCTGTGTAAAATACTGTTTAAACATAAAGCTTTGGGCCTTCTGCCTACTAAAAATTATTTTTATTGTTTTAAGTAATCGGCCTTCAGCCATTTTTAAATTAAAGTTCTTGTCTCTCGAGTATCAGACTGTGTGGGGCCTTCAGCCTAAACGAAGATAAGGCCTTCTGCCTTGCGTTTTGGTTTTAAAATTAATTTTACCTGCAGTCTTAAATCATGGGCCTTCAGCCGTCTTTAAGTTAAACTTGTTTGCTTTTCAAGTGTTAGATTTGTTGGGCCTTCAGCCAAGTTATAGAACTTACTTACGTGAGGCCTTCTGCCTTCTAAATATTCTGTTTTGAGTCTGAATTTTAAGTTAATGACATTCAGCCGTCTTTAAATTTAAGTGGTTGTGCCCTTAAGGCATAAGACAGTGTGGTCTATTCACCCGATAACTAAGTTTAAAAAGTTTTGCTGTCTTGTTTGGACAGCTAAATACAGTTATATGTGTTTGAGTGTAACTGACAGCCACATTTTGGCCCCTTTCCACAATTCTACTGCCTGTTCTGTCCTGCGGACTTAAGCAGAGAGTTTCACCAGGTACTCCATATCAGCGACCTCAGTAGTCATTGAACATCGTGTGAGAGCAGAATGGGGCGCTCCGCGAAACTCAAGCACTTTGAAAGTGGTCAGGTGTTTGGGTGTCACTTGTGTCATACGTCTGTACGCGAGATTTTCACACTCTTAAACATCCCTAGGTCGACTGTTTCAGATGTGATAGTGAACCAGAAAAGTGAAGGGACACGTACAGCAGAAAAGCATACAGGCCGACCTCGTCCGTTGACTGACAGACCGCCGACCGTTGAAGAGGGTCATAATGTGTAATAGGTAGACTTCTATCTAGACCATCAGACAGGAATTCCAAACTGCAACAGGATCCACTGCAAGTACTATGACAGTTAGGCGAGAGGTGAGAAAACTTGGACTTCATGATCGAGTAAATGCCAAACGACGCCTCGCTTGGTGTAAGGAGAATAAACATTGGACGATTGAACAGTGGAAGAACGTTGCGTGGAGTGACGAATCACGGTACACAATGTGGCGATCCGATGGCAGGGTGTGGGTATGGCGAATGCCCGGTGAACGTAATCTGCTAGCGTGTGTAGTTCCAACAGTAAAAATCGGAGGCGGTAGTGTTATGGTGTGGTCGTGTTTTTCATGGAGCGGGCTTTCACCCCTTGTTGTTTTGTGTGACACTATCACAGCACAGGCCTACATTGATGTTTTAAGCACCTTCTTGTTTCCCGCCGTTGAAGAAGAATTAGAGGATAGCGATTGCATCTTTCAACACCGTCGAACACCTGTTCATAATGCACCACCTGTAGCGGAGTGGTTACACGACAATGACATGCTTGTGATGGACTGGCCTGCACAGACTCCTGACCTGAATCCTACAGAAGACCTTTGTGAGGTTTTGGAACGCCGACTTCGTGCCAGGCCCCACCGACCGACATCGATACCTCTCCTCAGCGGGGCACTCCGTAAAAAATGGAATGCCATTCCCCAAGGAACCTTCCAGTACCTGATTGAACGTATGCCTGCGAGAGTGGAAGCTGTCATCAAGGCTAAGGGTGGACCAGCACCGTATTGTCAGAATTACCGATGGATGGCGCCACGAACTTGTAAGTGATATTCAGCCAGGTGTCCGGATACTTTTGGTCACAAGGTGTACCTACAGCTTCATCCTGTACTGTAGTGAACAATTACTATTGTATAGGAGTGTAGTATGAACAAAGATTTGTTGATTTGGGGGAGGGGACTAACGTGTGAACAAAGACCACAAGAACAGCAGCAGGTACAATTCCCTCTGGGCAGATCACAAACCCAAATGAGTGGCATGTTAAGAAAGCTGTAATGCACATAGTACATCAGGTGATCGAAGAATGATGTGCGTAATACCCTACTCAGTGACGCCGAAAATGCGGGAGATTTGAACGTGCATTGTGGTATTTTGCGTGTAGCGAGAAATCGGTACGTTTACGGACATGAGTTCCTATACTGAACTTACCCGTATTGGTCCCCATACAAGTCGTCAACATCCGTAAAGCGAATTTAGTTCCACACTTATTTGCTATACTCTTTTATATAATTTTTAGAGGTGTAATTTTAGCTATTTAGTTGCATAATGAATTTTTAAATGATTGCTTACTGTAGTAATCCAAAAATTCTTACATCTCTGAGGAAATATAAAAATGCAAGCCAATGGCATTATAATCATTATTCTCAAAGCATTCCACGTTCAGCATATAACTTTCCTATCTGAACACTTGGTTATTATACAGGATGGTCATAAACGGACTGAAAAGTTTAAGGGAGTTGTAGGGTAGGTTGCGCTGAGAAATAATCGTTAAGGAAAAAATTCGATACTTTACACCGTTTCTGACTCAATTAGCTTTGAAGTTAGCCAGTCAGGTCGTTGCACGTGCCTATTCAAACAGCCAGCTAAGGACGGTGTTGCCAAATGTGTTCTTCGTTTGATTTCCTAAAACCGAACAAGAGAGTGGTCCAAAACTGGACGTAGAGCGGTAGCAAAGATTGAACCCGAGCCAAAAGGAGACCAGTGTCGTGCGCTATCACCTACGCTAAGAGATCAACTGACACTGATTGGCCGGCCGCGGTGGCCGTGCGGTTCTAGGCGCTCCAGTCCGGAGTCGCGCTGCTGCTACGGTCGCAGGTTCAAATCCTGCCTCGGGCATGGGTGTGTGTGATGTCCTTAGGTTAGTTAGGTTTAAGTAGTTCTAAGTTCTAGGGGGCTGATGACTACAGCAGTTGAGTCCCATAGTGCTCAGAGCCATTTGAACCATTTGACACTGATTGTAAAGTGTGGCAGGCTCTTTGAGTTTTCACGTAAAACAACCTGATCGGTTAATTTCTATGATGACTAAACGGGAGATGGTGCAACGTATCTAATTTTTTTTCTGAACAGTTATTTCTCACCACAGCCCACCCTGCATCACTCTTACAAGCTGTTTCTCACCACCCTGTATAACTGTTAGGGGGCTCTTATGTGTTTAGAAATTAAAGTATTCTGGATCATACAATAATAAATAAATGAATACATATGTACAGTGAAATAAGAACATAGGTAGACGCATAGGGTGGATAAAGTCAAATATAAATAAAAGCAATAATTTTTTTTCCTACTTTGGCCACACCATCTGTTTGCCCTTTACGTCGGTTCCTGCTCAACGCTTTGAGTTTACTTGTGCAGGATATACACCCGGCAACAACTATGATATTATGCCGATAACCTAAAAGTAAGTACGGTTAAACAACGTCTCTTAGGACGCAGGATACTACTTACCGGAAACAGAGAGGTACACGAAGCGTCGGATGGGCGGTGTGCTGTCAACCCCACAGATATACAGTCCCGAATCGGTCTTCCGAACATCTCTGATCGTCAACAAACAGACGTCATCTTGATGCGAACAGGAAGCTCCGATGCGGTTGAATCCCATGGACACGTGCCTATAATGTCTCAAGAATACTTTGTCCGCCTGCTGCCGTGCCCAGTACACCTGTATACAATGGTCAGACAAATACGCATAAAGGATGAGGCCTCAGAGTCTCGTTACTATGCTCTAAGCATAATGATCAGAAGCTGTTGAACAAAAAAAGCTTCCTTCAAAGTATCACTAAAAGGAAAGCTCCTCGAATAGGTTAAATATTTTCAGTTCCTTGGCTAGTATGTGATGGAAAACGGAAACTATGTGGAGGAAATAAGAAGACTATCTAGGGGTAACATGTTTTTGCATAGGAATCAGACAGAATTTTCGTAGAGCAAAGAAAAAAGATTCACAAATTATTTTATCTGGAGTTTACAATTATATGGTTGCAAATCATGGGCAATAAAAAGGCTTCTATAGTTTTGAAGTTAGTTTGTGGAGAAAATTGGTTAAACTGACAAGGGCAGATGGAATGACGACCACGGAATTAGGAGAGAGGACTAATGGAAACGATAAAAGAAAGAGAAATAGCCGCTGATTTAAACATTACAAATAAATTGCCTCCTGCGACGATTCAGCGAACGAAAGGTTGCAGGAAATACTGAGGTAGAAGCCGGAATGATGGACTACATAAAAAATGGATGAAGGTATCGGCAGGTTAAGGAAGAAATGAAGGTAGTAGGAAAGCGGACAGCTTCTAAACATTGTGCTGACAAAAGTCGTGGGACGGCGATGTACACATATATACTGCGTGATCAAAAAGTCAGCATAAATTTGAAAACTTAATAAACCATGGAATAATGTAGATAGAGAGCTAAAAATTGATACACATGCTTGGAATGACATGGGGTTTTATTAGAACCAAAAACAAAACAAAGTTCACAAAATGTCCGACAGATGGCGGGCGCTAGACAGCAAAATGTCAGTGACTGCGCATGACAATCGTGTATATAAGGAGCTGTAATGAGAGAGAGAAAATCAGATGCGTCAGCAGTCGCAGCATGTTGACGTCACCTGAAAAGGTGCTTTTAGTGAAGCTGTATTATCAGAATGGGAATGTGCTAGTTCAGCGTTACGATCCTATCGCCATAGAAAGGGGATTCGAACGGGTAAAGGTCCGTTGACAAATGCAGCTGTGGCGAGAATGATTTAGAAGTTCGAAGCCACGGATTGTTTCGACGATAGACCCCGTAGTGGCCGACCGAGCTCAAGGCGTAATGCGGCTGAGACTGTTCAGGAAGAAATGGAGACTGTAGCGGGTTCGTCTATGCACGGGGAAGTCAGCGCTCGTGCTGTCGCACGTCGCACCGGCATTCCATACACTACTGTTTGGTTGGCACTTACGCGTACCCTCCGATACTATCCGTACAAAATCCATCGGCATCATGAACTGTTACCTGGCGATTTGGTGAAGCGGAGGGCATTTGCGGTGTGGGCGTTTCATAAGATGGCGGAAGATGACGATTGGTTGAGTAACGTGTTGTGGACCGATGAAGCTCATTTCACGCTCCGAGGGTCTGTCAACGCCCACAACTGCAGAATTTGGGCTACCGAAAATCCTAGAACTGTTGTGGAAACTCCACTGCTCGACGAGAAAATCACGGTATGGGTTGGATTTACCACTTCTACCGTTTTCGGGCCTTTTTTCTTCGAGGAAATGCGTGGTTCTGGTTTTGTAACTGCTACCGTGACGGGTGAGAGGTACGGCTATATGTTACAGAATCGCATCATCCCCAGCCTGGCTGATAAAGACCTGCTGGAACGTACAATGTTTATGCAAGATGGCGCTCCACCCCATATTGCTAGACGCGTGAAGGATCTCTTGCGCGCGTCGTTTGGTGATGATCGTGTGCTCAGCCGCCACTTTCGTCATGCTTGGCCTTCCAGGTCCCCAGACCTCAGTCCGTGCGATTATTGGCTTTGGGGTTACCTGAAGTCGCAAGTGTATCGTGATCGACCGACATCTCTAGGGATGCTGAAAGACAACATCCGAAGCCAATGCCTCACCATAACTCCGGACATGCATTACAGTGCTGTTCACAACATTATTCCTCGACTACAGCTATTGTTGAGGAATGATGGTGGGCATATTGAGCATTTCCTGTAAAGAACATCATCTTTGCTTTGTCTTACTTTGTTATGCGAATTATTGCTATTCTGATCAGATGATGCGCCATCTGTCGGACACTTTTTAAACTTTTGTATTTTTTTTTTTTTGTTCTAATAAAACCCCATATCATTCCAAGCATGTGTGTCAGTTTGCACCTCTCTATCTACATTATTCCATGATTTATTCAGTTTTCAAATTTATATTGACTTTTGATCACCTGGTAGATGGCAATAATATGGCTACGGAAGATACCAAAGGGCACTGCATTGGAGGTACTGTCATTTGTACTCAGGTGAGTAATGTGAAAAGCGTCCCGACGTGATTATGGCCACACGCTGGGATTAACAAACTTTGAACGCGGAGTGGTAGTTGGAAGAAAACGAATTGGACAGTACATTTCGGAAATCGTAAGGGAATTTAATATTCCAAGATCCACAGAGGCAAGAGTGTGCCGAGAATACGAAATTTTAGGCATTACCTCTCACCACAGACAACGCAGTGGCCGATAGCCTTCACTTAACGACCAAGAGCAGCGAGTTGTCAGTGCTAACAAACAAGCAACACCGAGTGAAATAAGCGCATAAATCAATGTGGGACGTAGGAAGAATGTATCAGTTAGGACACTGCAACGAAATTTGGCGTTAATGGGCTTGGCAGCAGACGACCCACGTGAGTGCCTTTGCTAACAGCATGACATCGCCTACAGCGCTTCTCATGGGCTCGTGACCTCATGGGTTAGCCTGTCAGATGAGTCTCTATTGCAGTTGGTAAGAACTGATGGTAGAGTTAGAGTGTGGCGCAGACCCCACGAAGTCAATAAGGCACTGAGCAAGGTAGTGGTGGCTCAATAGTGGTGTGGGCTGAGTTTACATGGAATGGAATGGGTCTTCCCGTCCAGCTGAACCAATCATTGACTGCAAACGATTACGTTCGGATAGTTGGAGACCAATTTCAGCCACGCTTGGTCTTCGTGTTCCCAAACAAAGACGGAATTTTTATGAATGACAAAGTGCCTTGTCACCAGGCCAAAATTGTTCGCCATTAGTTTGGAGCCCATTCTGGACAGTTCGAGCGAATGGTTTAGCCAGTCATATCACCGGACATAGATCCCATCGCACATTTATTGGGCAAAATCGAGAGGTCAGTTCATGCACAAAATCCTGCACTGGCAACACTTCCGCAATATGGACATCTATAAAGGCAGCATGGCTGAATATTTCTGAAGGAGGCTTCCAGCACCTTATTAAGTCCATGCCACGTCGATTTGCTGCACTACGATGAGCAAAACGAGGTCCGACTCGATATTAGGAGGTACTACTTTTGTCATCTCAGTGAATATACGTGTCCTAAAATATATGTACCCCAGAAGAAGATGAAAAGGAGGTATAAAAATCATAAGACAGCTATAAACTGAAGCGCCAAAGAAACTCATACAGGCACGCGTATTCAAATACAGAGATATGCAGGCAGCAGAATGCGGCACTGCTGTCGCCAACGCCCATATAAGACAAGTGTCTGGCGTAGCTGTTTGATCGGTTACTGCTGCTACAATAGCAGGTTATCCAGATTCAAGTCTGTTACTGCTGCTACAACAGCAGGTTTTCAAGGTTTAAGTGAGTCTGAACGCGCGATGGGAGACAGCATATCAGAGGTAACGATGAAGTGGGGATTTTCCTGTACGAACACTTCACGAGTGTACCGTGAATATCAAGAATGCGATAAAACATCAAATCTCCGACATCGCTGTGGCTGGAAAAAGATCCTGCAAGAACGAGACCAACGACGACTGAAAAGAATCGCGCCCGGGTTCCCAGGTTCGATTCCCGGCGGGCTCAGGGATTTTTCTCTGCCTCGTGATGACTGGGTGTTGTGTGCTGTCCTTAGGTTAGTTAGGTTTAAGTAGTTCTAAGTTCTAGGGGACTGATGACCATAGAGGTTAAGTCCCATAGTGCTCAGAGCCATTTGAACCCATTTTTGAAGAGAATCGTTCAAATTGACAGAAATGCAACCCTTCCCTTGCGGGAAAAAGCTAAATGGCAGTTGTTCTGGAAGAATGCAGCGATGACATTTATGTGAAGTTTTGGAAAGGTAACCAGCGGTGATTTGAAGTGATATGGAGTCGCTCGAAGAAATTCATGTTTTGGAGGACAGTTATGACATTGAAGCACGATAGAAACTGGTACAGGCATGCACATTGAAATGCAGACATATGTAGGCAGCAGAATACGGCGCTGCTGTCGGCAACGCCTATATAAGACAAGTGTCTGGCGCAGTTTTTAGATCGGTTACTGCTGCTACAATAGCAGGTTATCAAGGTCAGTTTTAACGTGGTGTTATTGTCGGCGCACAAGCGATGGGACACAGCACCTCCGAGGGAGCGATGAAGTGGGGATTATCCCGTAAAACCGTTTCATGAGTGTACCGTGAATATCAGGAATGCGGTAAAACATCAAATCTCCTACATCAATGCGACCGGAAAAAGATTATACAAGAACGGGACCAACGACGACTTAAGAGAATCGTTCAACGTGACAGAAGTGGAAGCGTTCCGCAAATTGCTGCAGATTTCAACGCTGGGCCATCAACAAGTGTTAGCGTGCGAACCACTCAACGAAACATCATCGGTACGGGGTTTCGGAGCCGAAGACCCACTTGTGTACACTTGATGACTGCACGACACAAAGCTTTACGCCTCGTTGGGCCTGTCAACATCGACATTGGACTGTTGATGACCGGAAACATGTTGCCTGGTCGGACCAGTAACGTTTCAAATTATATCTAGTGGATGGACTTATACGGGTATGGAGACAACCTCATGAATCCATGGACACTACATGTCAGTAGAAGACTGTTCAAGCTCGTGGAGGCTCTGTAGCGGTGTGGGGCATGTGCAGTTGGAGTGATATGTGATCCCTGATACGTCTAGATACAACTCTGACAGGTGAGACGTACGTAAGCATCCTGTCTGAACACTGCATCCATTCATGTCCATTGTGCATTCCGACAGAGTTGGGAAATTCCAGCAGGACGGTGCAACACCCCACACGTCCAAGAGCTACAGAGAGGCTCCAGGAATACTCTTCTGAGTTTAAACACCTCCGCTGGCCACCAAACTCCCCAGACACGAACATTATTGAACATATCTGGGATGTCTTGCAACGTGCTGTTCGGAAGAGATCTCCACCCCCCCCGTACTCTTACGGATTTAATGGACAGCCCGGTAGGATTTATGGTGTCAGTACCTCCAGCACTACTTTAGACATTTGTCAAGTCCATGCCATGTCGTGTTGTGGCACTTGTACGTGGTCGCGGGGGCCCCACACGATAGTAGCCAGGTGTACCAGTTTCTTTGGCTCTTCGGTGTGTAATCTGATTGGAAATTGTACGTCTGACTCACAGAGATGCAACGGCTGTTAAGTAGCAACTAGTGATTGAGTAACAAGTGAAGGAAAGTATCTGGAGGAAGTGTGAGCCACATCACCTAAAAAGCTACGATTGCACATGCGAAGGAAATTGGACGTGAAAACATCTCACCAACACAACTAATAAATGGCGCGTTTAGTTACATACTGGGCATATTTCATTCATAAGTAGTCGTACGAAATTTTAAGAATGTGCATGAAATAAAATTTGTGTATATATGGTCATATTACCATGAGATTAAGAGTGCGGAAACAGCATGAAGGACTACATACCTGGAATGGTGGAATTATACTGCCCGACAAGAAAACTGAAGACCGAAAATGGAGAAGAAAACGAAAAGAACACCTGGTGAGAATGTATGTTACGTTATTTCAGTGATCACAAAACAGAGCAAAATTTATAAAGAACTTCTCAGTATGAGTCTACTTATCAGAATGTGTATGTGTGTGTATTGAACCGGGGACCCAGAAACGATGGAGAGACTTCGCCGACCATAGCCCTCAGTGGTTCACAATCCCACAACAACACGCCACAGCAGTCCACCCACTCCACCACCGCTCCACACCGAACCCAGGGTTATTGTGCGGTTCGGCCCCCAGTGGACCACCCCGGGAACGTCTCATACCAGACGAGTGTAGCCCCGAATGTTTGCATGGTAGAGTAGTTATGGTGTACGTGTACATGGAGACATCGTTTGCGCAACAATCACCGACATAATGTAACTGAGGTGGAATAAGGGGAACCAGCCCGCATTCGCTGAGGCAGATGGAAAACGTCCTTAAAAACCTTCCACAGGCTTGCCGGCACACCGGTCCTCGACACTAACCGCCAGACGGATTCGTGCCCATTCGGGAAGCAGTGCGTTAGACTGCGCGGCTAGCCGGGCGGGCCTTATCAGTACGACTTTGCTACCCCTCCAGCCTGAATGCATTCACTCATTCGGCTGGGAAAGATGTCCTAAAGTAGTTGTATCCTCTCACGAAGCACCAGCCTGAATGCATTCACTCATTCGGCTGGGAAAGATGTCCTAAAGTAGTTGTATCCTCTCACGAAGCAAGCTTTGCCGCAGCTGTTGTAAGGGGTCTTTGATATCACAGATATTGACATTAGTACGGAGTTGACGTCTGAGCCACTTCCACACATATTCTGTCGGGGACAGATGTGCGGGTCTTCCTAGCAGACGCAGACAGTTCATAAGGCAGGTGCCTTGTGTGAAAGAACATTGTCTTGTTGAAATATGGCTCCACGATATTGTCATGATGTGCGGCAATACATGAGGGTGTAGGATGTCCGTGACGTATCGTTGCACCATCAGAGTTCCCTCAATGACTATCAGTCGTGAAATGAAATCCTACCCTATGGTTTCACATACCGCGACGCCAGGAGCAACGTTTCAGTGCCTCTCCATAATATTAGAAGAACGGATCATCGTTGCCATGCTCACTGGCAATGGTCATCCTAGTTTGTGAAGAAATGGAATTCATCGCGGAACACAATGCGACTCAATTCAGCAGCAGTACTTACTTTCGGTCACGGCAACAGTACTTTCGCAGCCGTCTGTGTTGCGATGTCAGCGCCTGATGACACAACGAATGACAATTCCTTAGTGATACTCCTGCTAGTCTCCAACCAATGGTGCACGATGATACAGAGTGATGCACAGGGTCCATTACTTGTTATCAGACGGGATGGACAGATGTGAAGGGGTCTCGATGTGCTTGTGCGATCCTCCCTTGTGTTGGTTAGACGTGGTCGACTAGAACCTTGATGACGAGTTCACCTGCTTTCACGTTCCCATGTAGTCCAACATCGGTTTACGGTCACATCCGACTGACCCATAAATTTGGATACTGAACAATTCTAGCAATCAGCCAAATGGAGACCTACTATGAGGCCCCCCCTTTCAGGCTCTGTGAAGTCCTGATAACACCGTCTCACACGAGTACGCGGCGTCTGCGAGTCATTCACAACGATCACTAAACAACTGAAGCTGTTCACGCCCCTTGTATTTCCTAAAACGCACGGTAAGAACACTGAACACGAACAGTAGTAATTCACTCTGGTAACACTTCTACCTGTCACAGAGAAATGCAACACTAACCATTCACATCCAGACGATGATGTGCACCTGTACGAAACTATACTGACTTCCGACAATGTCTTCTGAGTGCTTCACTCTTTTTGTCAGGCTGTGTATTTAGGACCGTAATGTTGGGCAACACGTTGTGTAACTAAAGATAAACTCTAAGAAAGAAAACACATACCAGGAGGAATTATCCGAATGGGATGGAAATCGGTAAATTTGACGTACATGTATAGACAAACAAATGATTGCAATATAAAAAAAAAAGGTGAGAAAAATTGGATGAATTATTCAAGAGAAAGAGCTCCACAAACTGAGCAAGTCAGTAACATGTTGGTCCACCTCTGACCTTTATGCAAGAAGTTATTTGGCTTGGCATTAATTAACAGAGTTGTTTAACTTCCTCCTGAGGGATAACGTGCCAAATTCTGTCCAGTTGTCGCGTTAGAACGTCAAAATCCCTAGATGGTTGGAGGATCCTGCCCATAACGCTCCAACTTTCTCATTCGGGGAGAGGTCGGCGACCTTGCTGGCCAAGGTAGGGTTTGGCAAGCACGAAGACAAGCAGTAGAATTACAGGCCGTGTGTAGAATGTCGTTATCTTGCTGAAATGTAATGTCTTGCCATGAAGGGCGTAGAATATCTTCGACGTACCGCTGTGCTGTAAGGGCTGCGGTTAACAACCAAATGGGTCCTGGTTGTCGGGCCTTATGACCGGCTACAGTTACGTTGGTATCCCACCGCTGCCCAAGGCATCTCCAGACCCGTCTTCGCTGGTCACGATGCTCAGTTCGAAGCGTGAGTCATCAGTGATGACAGTTTTACTCCAGTCAATGAGGCTGCAAGTCCCTCTTTCTCTTCAATAAGCATCCAGTTTTGTTTGTCTGTTTATGTACATCACATCTACAGATTTCCGCTCCATTATACACTCCTGGAAATGGAAAAAAGAACACATTGACACCGGTGTGTCAGACCCACCATACTTGCTCCGGACACTGCGAGAGGGCTGTACAAGCAATGATCACACGCACGGCACAGCGGACACACCAGGAACCGCGGTGTTGGCCGTCGAATGGCGCTAGTTGCGCAGCATTTGTGCACCGCCGCCGTCAGTGTCAGCCAGTTTGCCGTGGCATACGGAGCTCCATCGCAGTCTTTAACACTGGTAGCATGCCGCGACAGCGTGGACGTGAACCGTATGTGCAGTTGACGGACTTTGAGCGAGGGCGTATAGTGGGCATGCGGGAGGCCGGGTGGACGTACCGCCGAATTGCTCAACACGTGGGGCGTGAGGTCTCCACAGTACATCGATGTTGTCGCCAGTGGTCGACGGAAGGTGCACGTGCCCGTCGACCTGGGACCGGACCGCAGCGACGCACGGATGCACGCCAAGACCGTAGGATCCTACGCAGTGCCGTAGGGGACCGCACCGCCACTACCCAGCAAATTAGGGACACTGTTGCTCCTGGGGTATCGGCGAGGACCATTCGCAACCGTCTCCATGAAGCTGGGCTACGGTCCCGCACACCGTTAGGCCGTCTTCGGCTCACGCCCCAACATCGTGCAGCCCGCCTCCAGTGGTGTCGCGACAGGCGTGAATGGAGGGACGAATGGAGACGTGTCGTCTTCAGCGATGAGAGTCGCTTCTGCCTTGGTGCCAATGATGGTCGTATGCGTGTTTGGCGCCGTGCAGGTGAGCGCCACAATCAGGACTGCATACGACCGGGGCACACAGGGCCAACACCCGGCATCATGGTGTGGGGAGCGATCTCCTACACTGGCCGTACACCACTGGTGATCGTCGAGGGGACACTGAATAGTGCACGGTACATCCAAACCGTCATCGAACCCATCGTTCTACCATTCCTAGACCGGCAAGGGAACTTGCTGTTCCAACAGGACAATGCACGTCCGCATGTATCCCGTGCCACCCAACGTGCTCTAGAAGGTGTAAGTCAACTACCCTGGCCAGCAAGATCTCCGGATCTGTCCCCCATTGAGCATGTTTGGGACTGGATGAAGCGTCGTCTCACGCGGTCTGCACGTCCAGCACGAACGCTGGTCCAACTGAGGCGCCAGGTGGAAATGGCATGGCAAGCCGTTCCACAGGACTACATCCAGCATCTCTACGATCGTCTCCATGGGAGAATAGCAGCCTGCATTGCTGCGAAAGGTGGATATACACTGTACTAGTGCCGACATTGTGCATGCTCTGTTGCCTGTGTCTATGTGCCTGTGGTTCTGTCAGTGCATATTTCATCGATTTGTAACGCTTAACGAAATTCATGACAGCGTTTATATACCATAGAAGTTTACGAAGTAATATGTATAATGGGGCCTGTGGAGTAAATACCTTCCACAATTTCGACTCAATGGGACTCAAGACTTTGTACTCATCAGCGAAATCATGCATAACTGAAAAATGTATTGCTTTAAGAAAGGAATATTCACGGTAAAAGGGTGTTTGTTGTGACGTGGAAGGTCTAAAACAGTATGCTATACAATATCAATAAAATTTCTAACAAATTATTCTTTTAATAAGATGAACAATTTGAGCTGGTGAATAGGATGTAAGTACACAGCGAGAGGAAACAGGAACGTTAGGAGAGATGAAGATACTCCAACTAAATTACACTGTTAGACCTGATGGAATGTAGTTTATCATCTGTGGATTGGCTTATCACGCTTTTGGTCATGGACCTACAAGGTGATTATCGGTTGGAGAAAGTTTAGTAGACGCCTACCCGAGTTTGACTCAGCTGCTAAATGAACTCTCGGGCACTCTTGTCACACCATTGCTTCACAGGAGATGACATCCTGTTTGTACAGCACTACAAATCTAACACCCTCTGCTCACTGTCCATGCAGTACGTGGTAATGGATTAAAATAATGCACCCACGTATAACTTCAAATACCAATTTCCTGTTTGTGTAAAAGTAATAACTAACAACCACGGAAACTACTCTGAGATAATTATTAAGGCAGTAGACACAATATTTTTGTCTTTGTTTAGTGTTATTAGGTGAAGGAGAGATGTTAATTGTTTCAGGATAAATTTTGTGAAGGATAACATCAATCGATTTAAACATGGAGGAGAATAACATAATTGTAGTGAAATTAAAAAACATATGCAACAAGCTCAACTTACATTCGTGCATTGGTGCACGATATCATTTTAAATTCTGTGCTTTAAATGATGCACCCAGTATAATTTTTTATAATTAATAAACAGAATAAAAAAAATATTTTCTCAATCAGGGTATTATTAAGAATTCGTTGCGAAACACAGGATGTAACAGGTATAAGAGCAGAAATATTTATATCTGGTACTTCATACGCACACAGATAAGTGTGTAGGTTTTTTTCTGCATCGTACAGTTTCGCCACAAAAGTTTCACAAACTCTACGGCCTCATGTTTTCTGCATTGGCCGTACCTGCACCGCGAAGTTAACGACACCTATCCGTGCAGACTTATCGTTTTGTATCCACATTTCCACAGCTTAACATCTGACCTGCTGCCTGGGGGACAACATGCGCATTAATGGCGTCCTCTTGCCACATGTACTTGGAGGTACTAACCAACCTAAAAACATGCTATTCGTAATATCTATAATTATTAGTCGGAAAATGCCATAAATATTGATTAGTGTTGTTAAGTACACCGTCCTCAGTCACCAACAGAAATATCTGCACTTATACCCGTTACAACCTACGTATTAGCTTACAAAGTGGCGTGAACAAGAGCACCACTACATAAAATGGCTGCTAGAGATGGTATAACTAATTGAAAATTAGTTATGCTTTCTATGGATCTTAAGTACTCATTTTGTGCGAATTTATATGATATGAACGTAGAAGCAGAAGTAGCATTTCCTCTGCCAGAGGGAAATGTTGAAACGTTTCGTTCCTCTTACACTCTCAGGTATACTAGTGACGTGTGTTCGTAATGGCGACAAAAGGATAAATCGGTGGCACCAATGCAACAGTGGTCATGGCTAAAAATTCATGTCGAAGGATTGGGGACCTCAAGTGCCTAAATTAATTATTAGCCTTTCAAAACTGGACGACGGAAACACACTACTGGCCATTAAAATTGCTACACCACGAAGATGACGTGCTACAGACACGAAATTTAACCGACAGGAAGAAGATGCTGTAATATGCAAATGATTAGCTTTTCAGAGCATTCACACAAGGTTGGCGCTGGTGGTGACACCTACAACGTGCTGACATGAGGAAAGTTTCCTATCGATTTCTCATACACAAACAGCAGTTGACCGGCGTTGCCTGGTGAAACTTTGTTGTGATGCATCGTGTAAGGAGGAGAAATGCGTACCATCACGTTGCCGATTTTGATAAAGGTCGGATTGTAGCCTAACGCGATTGCGGTTTACCGTATCGTGACATTGCTGCTCTCGTTGGTCGAGATCCAATGACTGTTAGCAGAATATGAAATCGGTGGGTTCAGGAAGGTAATACGGAACGCTGTGCTGGATCCCAACGGCCTCGTATCACTAGCAGTTGAGATGACAGGCATCTTACCCGCATGGCTGTAACGGATCGTGCAGCCACGTCTCGATCCCTGAGTCAACAGATTGGGACGTTTGCAAGACAACAACCATCTGCACGAACAGTTCGACGATGTTTGCAGCAGCATGGACTATCAGCTCGTAGACCATGGCTGCGGTTACCCTTGACGCTGCATCACAGACAGGAGCGCCTGCGATGGTGTACTCAAAGACGAACCTCGGTGCACGAATGGCAACACGTCATTTTTTCGGATGAATCCAGGTTCTGTTTACAGCATCATGATGGTCGCATCCGTGTTTGGCGACATCGTGGTGAACGCACATTGGAAGCGTGTATTCGTCATCGCCATACTGGCGTATCACCTGGCGTGATGGTATGGGGTGCCATTGGTTACACGTCTCGGTCACCTCTTGTTCACATTGACGGCACTTTGTACAGTGGACTTTACATTTCAGATGTGTTACGACCCGTGGCTCTACCCTTCATTCTAGCCCTACGGAACGCTACATTTCAGCAGGATAACGCACGACCGCATGTTGCAGGTCCAGTACGAGCCTTTCTGGATACATGAAATGTTCGACTGATGCCCTGGCCAGCACATACTCCAGATCTCTCACCAATTGAAAACGTCTTGTCAATGGTGACCGAGGAACTGGCTCGTCACAATACGCCAGTCACTACTTTTGATGAACTGTGGTATCGTGTTGAAGGTGAATGGGCAGCTGCACCTGTACACGCCATCCAAGCTGTGTTTGACTCAATGCCCAGGCGTATGAAGGCCGTTATTACGGCCAGAGGTGGTTGTTCTGGGTACTGATTTCTCAGGAGCTACGCACCCAAATTGCGTGAAAATGTAATCACATGTCAGTTCTAGTATAATATATTTGTCCAATGAAACCCGTTTATCATCTGCATTTCTTCTTGGTGTAGCAATTTTAATGGCCAGTAGTGTATTTGCGAGAGCGAGCTGTAGTGGGCGCCTCACCTCTTTTCCGATGTTGGGCAAGTGGCACATCAGGAATGCCGTCCCTCCGACGCTCGTTCTCACGGTCGACGTGTGACTGCGTTCCAAGTCGGAGTCCTCAGAGACGCCCGTAGCGAACACTGGGTCTGGAAACAAAAGGACGCTGCTATAATTTTCCAAAAACAGACCCTGCTGCCAAATGCACAACATTAGTTTCTATGGTTTTAGCTTCAACAGAAAGTGTCCAGAGATATTTGTAATGTATGATGTTGTCACCAAAAACCTCGAAAGGTTTTTGACGGATTCACTTCAAATTTTTACACAATACTCTAATAAACGTTAGGCTACATATTTGTTTATATATAATGTGTGTTCCAGTTCCATTGTGAATCCTTGTGTGAAATTCCAAATTGCAATCCTTTCTCGTGGCGAGTTGCGGTGTTACGATCTTTACAGTTTCAAAAACAGCCGTGTAGAAGGTCGAAGTGCTAGCTCACTGGCTCACACTGCCATTAATGATAAACGCCCTTCTACGAACCGTCACTTCATTTGTTCCATCAGATAATATCAGACTGCCCACTGTAAAATTTGAGACGTTTTCTGGAAATATTGAGACTTGGGATCGTCCTTGAGTTCCAGCAGCCGATAGATCAGGAGCCTACGATACCCACCATTCACGAAAATAAATTTTTGTGCTTCTGCTTAGAAGGGGAGCCAAAGTATTTAGTTGATGGTATTGCTGTGATTCCTGATACATATAAAGGAACCAAGAGAATTATCACAACACGCTATGGAGAAAAAGATAGAATTATACTAGCTCACCTGGCTTACTTGAAATCTATTAAGCCCATAAACGCTCCAATCTCATACTAGATTCTCGGGGCGGCGCAGCCCTGTTAGTTTCTAAATTAGAGAAGTGTGGACAAATTCTGTGACTTTTGCCAACGTTTATGAAAGTAATCACTGCTTCACGCTCAGTTAGAGTGAATCTGTTGGAACGTTTTCGGTGCGCATCATCATTCGGTCCGTCCGTTCCATCGTTGCGGTTGGGTGGGAACGACGTATGTGTAATCGGAACGTAGTTGGATAGACGTCTCTATGCTCCAGCCTGCTAAGCAGGTATTTTATGTTGGTTCCCGGGGTTTCACATACCATTAAAACAGCCGTCCTCTTTGTTGTGTTGGTATGTGTGTGTGTCTTTGTGTCACTGTGTTTTTCATCTCCACAGTTGTGTTGTTCAGCACTGCAGTACTCAATAAGTTTGACATTGTCTAATATAATTGCCATGCATCTTTCTTCGCAATTGAACTTTGCTCGTCTCGCATTTGCTTATAAGGCGATTGTTTTTCGTCACACGCATTGTTGCCACTCTTACCATTCAGCTAATCGTTGTTTACCTTCTCCTGTTTGACAGACATGTCGTCAATCGCATCGCTAACCTCTCTGCTGAGTTTTGTTTACATCCGTTTTTCCACATACATTAGTTTCCTTGTCTATCATGGGTGTGTCCAAGCTTAGATACTCTCCTGATATGAAGGTCACTGGTTTAGCTTATATTTTGATTTTTGCGGTATCGTATAGTTTGTATTTGGTTTGCATCTTGTTCGTTGGGATTTGTGGTTCTCCTGTGAGATGCGGTCTGCTCCCCTAGACTCACTCTGGTGGTGTTCTTTAGCTAGCTGTTTGTTTCTCAAGTTCTTCTATTCAGAATATGAGGGTGGTCTGCAGCGTTGCTCATTGATATAAACAGTGTTTCATCTGCATGCTTCTCCGCGTTCTGTTGATCCTGCAAGGCACATCTCCTCGGTATAGTCAGTAATGTTACGAAACTAAAACGAAAAACGTTATTGTGTAATAATAACGTGATTGTGTTGCTGACGCTATTGAGCATTTTCATAGGGAAACAGCATTTGTGTCGCCAGGATACTGTTTGACGTCAGCTTCGCGTTGTGTTGGCGGTCACTTGGCGTGTGTGTCTTCTGGATGGTGTGTTGGTTTCGACGTTCGCGTACAGGCCACGTTGATCTTTGGGATTCGAAGTATTGTAGTGCTGTGTTGAGGTTTGCTTGTCGTGCGACAATGGTTGGTGACAAGTTGATTGGATGGTCCTTTCCACCAGTACTGCCCCTTTCTCTCGCCTTGGGCCAGAAGGCTAGTAAATTCATATTCCAACCTTCGTTACTCTAGTCCTCCTGTCTTTATCATGTGTTTAGTCCATAGCGTCGCCCATTGATACAGCTCATAATTTCTGTGCTGTCCTTTTTTCTATGAGCACTTCGTAGGACACGTCTTAAATATATAGTCCTTTGTGTTGAGGAAACTAAGTTGAACGATGTCTCGAAAGGCTAGCGAGAGAATTACGCTGCCTTCGATATTTGGCGTTTCTAGAGACAGGCCATGCTGGCGGCGCCAGGACATCGCTCGTCGCCAGCTTGTCGTTCTTGTGGAGGTACATTTGTGTTTGTTTTTGCTTTGAGTTGTGTTGGCTGTGGAATTCAGAATTCGCACCAGGGATTATGCAGTCAACCGTTTTTGAGCTCCTTATTGGTCTAGCAGCCAGTACCATAATCTATTTTTTGAAGTTTCCTGGAGTATAGTCGTTTTATAAGTTTGGCAGTCCACTCCTCCATTTTTGTTGCATGATTTTCGTTTGCCTTTTCTTGTGCAGGTATTGCATCCAATGGTGTTTTGTTCTTTCTGGGAGTCTAGCTTTTTATGTTCTTATTCCCCGCAATTGGCGTAAACTACTTGTTTTCTCGAGCTGTCTTTGATTGTGTGCTCAGGATCGCAGAACTTTTTGAGGCAATAGGGTATGGACACAAAGTCCTTGAAATACAGAGATTTGAAACCCAGGAAACCATGTCTTAACCAAGCAGAATGTTCCTGAAGCGAGGGTTCATTTCGAATACGTTTTTTGAAAATCCTTTTCCCTTTTAGCCAGTCTTGAATCTGAATTTGGCTTCTTGTGTGTTTCGTTCTTTGGTCACGTGTTCAGACATGATTAGATGGCATGACCCTTCCGGTAATACTTGTTCAGTTTACGTGTCTGGAAATTATTGTATTGTTAAAGGTGGCTGGCGTTTCTTTGTTCTTTCGCATTTCATGTCCTTGACTTAACTGTCTTTCTCTCAAGTTTCCGGCAATCTTCCTGGGTTTCTGTTTTAATGATCGTCACTGTTGGCGTGGTGCGCTCTGCTTTTATTTTCATATTTTCTTTGCATGGACTTATTTGTGTCGTATGGACTTCCCTGATGTGTTTTGGATACTTACTCGTTGTCGATTTGACAAGTAAGGCTGTAGCGTGTTTTGTGTTGGCGTTTTTAGTTTTCTCCAGAATTGTGTTCATCCCATTGTTGCTTGCAACTAATGCTGCGAAGAGGCTTGTGGCAATGTCGGCGTGGTTTTGAGCTTCTCTGTTTCTGTCATTAGCTTTCCGGTTTCCGTCTTAAGTTTTCTGTTTTCCACACAAAGATGGATTTTTTCTAAGTTTAGCCCTTCTACAAGAACACTCCGCCTGTGATTTTCGTCTTTTAAAATGTCCATCTGCTACCATTCGACCTGACATACAGTCTATTCTTGCTTCCGCAACAGTGGAAGAACACGTTTCTAGATATGAGACCATACTTCACGTCGCCACGTAACTACTAGTCAACAATATTTTCATGGACTACTTCGCGTTTGACACAGATGACGACAGTAAAACTCTCTCGAGCTTCTAGAAGGACTTGTGGGAACACGAGTACTAAGATTTTCTGGACAGGTACAGGGTACGACATTACTCTCAGCGACGTAGACGAATGCTATAGTGACGTTAGGTAGGATACGCAGTGATGTTAATCGATGGACGACTTTCACTCTAACAGAGTAACGGAGTCAGTCCTAGACATGATAATCCAGCGGATCATCTAACACGGGGACTTCTTGGCAATCAAATCCAATCTGTAGATTTGTGGTGGAAAGAATTGCTACAGCTAGCACGCCCAGGGAAATTTTTGCCATTCAGTACGCCAAATATGCTAACGACCTCTCAGATGAGGAGAGAAACATAAAACATGTGATGACAGCCTCATACACATTTCCAAACTCAGTTCCTATACAATACTAATTCTTACAACTGGGTGGAACCTTTGCTTAACAAATAACATTCGTCACAAAGATAAAGTTGGTGGAGAGTTGGCAGTAGTCGAGATCGTAAACGCACGTACTTACTGCACCAGAATAGTGCAATGACAATGTTTCACACGGGAAGTCCACGCACTCCTAAGCAGTAAACTAATACCGCAAGACTAAAAAATCGGATGGTTTGATTTATTGACTGAAGGTGGACTCCTTCGTCTGGGAGATAGGCTGTAGTTTCCGGACCTCAGCAGCGAGCAACCACAGTCAGTTCTGCATGATGAGTCACAGCACTTCACGAGACTCCTCGGCTTTCAAAAATATATAAAAATAGGCGTGTGTGTGTGTGTGTGTGTGTGTGTGTGTGTGTGTGTGTGTGTGTGTGTGTGTGTGCGTGCGTGCGTGCGTGTGTGCGTGTGCGTATAGGTGTGTGTGTGTGTGTGTGTGTGTGTGTGTGTGTGTGTGTGTATGTGTGTCTTCCACATCTCCTCCTAATTATTGGCAAGGAAGAAGTTCTGTGGCAGTAAGTTGCAGTTGATATCCATCATCTTAATGTTCGAATTATGTTATCCGAACATCAGAAAAAAGTTTTGGATACATCGAAGGTTGTCAAGCCATTGAAAAGGTCCTGCATACATGTTTACAATGCAATATTATGGAGGCTCCAGGAGGAAAACAAATTGAAGCTGCTCCATCTGCAGATCGAATGAGACCATCCAAGTCCTTTACTGTCCCTGGCATAGGCTTTGCAGGCCCTCTCTACATCAAGTTAGCCACGACCATGGTAAAGGCCTACATGACATTCTTCACTTGCGCAGCAACAAATGCAGTACATTTGCAATTATGATCCATTATGAACACGAACACATTTTTGATGGCGTTACAAAGATTTACTAGTAAACATGGATTGGCACACACGATCTACACCGACAACGCAGAGACCTTTTACACCACAAGTGCACAATTGTCTGAAGTATGGAATTCACTGACTATCTCAGAGCCGCATTGCTTCCCCCCAAAACCAGAATTACTTGGAAGTTCATTGCCTCGTTGACGTCTTGGTGGGCAGGATGTTGGGAGATGACGTGGGTACAGTCAAGCGATGCTTACCCTACAGAAAGTGTTGGGACGATGAAAATTAGTTGCGCAACAACTCTCCCCCACCATGGTCAGCATCGGAGCTGTGGTAAACTCGAGGCCTGTCCCCCCTGAAGATGACGGAGAACCTGTGTTACCGGCACATTTCCTGGATTGTGATGGACTACTAAACGTGTCCATTGGGCCTAACATACCATCATACACAAACATACCAAGGTATTGATACTACGTCAAAAGAAAGCAGATGGCCTCTGGAAAAGATTGAGGAAGGAATATCTCATGGAGCATATGCTCTTCCACGTAGTTAGGGGCACGTCTGGTGAATGTGCCGACTTCCGAACTGGTAATTTGACTTTGATGCAAGAGAATGGACACGCGCGATACTTCTGGACGGAAGCGAAAAGAAAAGCATATTGATGGCAAGAACAACAAGATCAGGAAGGTAATACTGCGCACTTGAGAAGAACAAAAGATAGCGTTTCAGGTTCAGTTGGTCATCCTCTGGACATTAACAAGGATGGTGTCGGTGGGGTGGGGGGAGGGGGGGTATTGGGAGTTGATGTTAGAAAAAGACACTTTTGAGTTGACGTAATGCTATTGCATACGATCTGATTTATTGTGAACTCCTTGTAACATAAGTTCAGCGATTGTAAATGAGTGACATAAAAGTAGATATCTTAGGTGTTGCAAAACAACTCAAATCACTTGAGAAAGGCAAGTCTTCCGGTCCAGATGGTATACCAATCAGGTTCCTCTCAGAGTATGCAGACATAGTAGCGCATTTCTTAGCAATCATATACAACCGTTCACTTGACGAAAGGTCTGTACCTAGAGACTGAAAAGCAGCACAGGTCACACCAATATTCAAGAAGGGAAATAGGAGTAACCCACTGAATTACAGACCCATATGAATGACCTCAATTTGCAGTAAGATTTTGGAGCATATACTGTACTCGAACATTATGAATCACCTTGAAGAAAATGACTTATTGATACATAACCAACACGGATTCAGAAAATATCGTTCATGTACAACACAGCTAGCTCTTTATTCCGATGAAGTAATGAGTGCTGTCGACAAGGAATCTCAGAACGATTCCATATTCCTAGATTTCCAGAAGGCTTTTGATACCGTTTCTCACAAGCGACTGTTAATCAAATTGCGTGCATGTGGAGTATTGTCTCAGTTGTGTGACTGGATTCGTGTTTTTCTCTCAGAGAAGTCACAGTTCGTAGTGATAGACAATAAATCATCGAGTAGAACAGAAGTGATATCTGGCGTTCCGCAAGGTAGTGTCATATGCCATATGCTGTTCCCGGTTTATATAAATGATCTAGGTGATAATCTGATCAGCCCCCTAGATTGTCTGCAGATGACGCTGTAATTTACCGTCTAGTAAAATCATCAGACGTTCAATTCCAATTACAAAATGATCTAGAGAGAATTTCTGTATGGTGCGAAAAGTGGCAATTAGCACTAAGCAAAGAAAAGTGCGAGGTCATCCACATGGGTACTAAAAGAAATCCGATATATTTTGGATATACGATAAATCACACAAATCTAAGGGCTGTCAATTCGACTAAATGCCTAGGAATTACAATTACGAGCAACTGAAATTGGAAAGACCATATAGATAATATTGTGGGTAAGGCGAAACAAAGACTGCGCTTTGTTAGCAGAACACTTAGAAGATGCGACAAACCCACTAAAGAGACAGCCTACATGAGACTTGTCCGTCCTCTGCTGGAATATTACTGCGCAGTATGGGATCCTTACCAGGTAGGATTGACGGAGGACGTCGAAAAAGTGCAAACTAGGACAGCTAGTTTCGTGTTATCGCGCAATAGGGGTGAGAGTGTCACTTATATGATACGCGAGTTGGGGTAGCAGTCACTGAAACAAAGGCGGTTTTCTTTGCGGCGAGATCTACTTACGAAATTTCAACCACGAACTTTCTCTTCTGAATGCGTAAATATTTTGTTGACACCCACCTACGTAGGGAGAAATGATCATCATAATAAAATAAGAGAAATCAGAGCTCGAACGGAAAGATTTAGGTGTTCATTTTTCCCATGCGCCATTCGAGACTGGAATGGTAGAGAAGTAGTATGAAAATGGTTCGATGAACCCTCTGCCAGGTACTTAAGTGTGAATTTCAGAGTAACCGTGTAGATGTAGAAATAAAGGAATTCATACAGCGGACGCACTCCCCACTACCGACGACACGACAGTGTTAACAAAGCGCTTCCGGGATTCCAGGAGGCGAGACTGTCTGTCCTCGGTCGAATCGGATCGCGGATTAACGACACGGACTGTCGAGTCTGGCCGCATGGATGTGGTTTTATGCAGTTTTCTACATCCAGGTAGTTTAATATCAAGCTGGTACCTCAGATAAACGATGCATAAATATTTAGAAAACGTTCTCACACTTGAAAATTGAATTCAGTCTAGAAGCAGACAGCTGGGCTACAAAGATTCCATCTTAGGGAGGGGCTGCGGTGGGGGTGGGGGGTGACATCAGGAGGGGCATCCAGTCGCCAACTATCACTAACACTAACATTTCTTCAGTGTGTACAACAATTCCGATCCCCGACGGGAAAACACAGGAAAGAAGAAGACACGGCTATTCTTTCCCCTACGCTTATCAAAGCCACATTTGTTCAAAACATATAAACAGAAAATTTTTGATTTTCTGTACATTGTTGCAGCAGGTATTTCACAAGTTCAGTTCGACGTAGGATATCTCTGGCTGTAATACCTGCACCTCCTGTAGATGGGGCTGCAACTGTTGTTCATATAGAATATTAGTTGAACAGCTCTTGATAGTCATTGAGCCACTGTTCCATTACATCTTGCGTCCCATTACTCAACTACTTCTCAACCAACATTTTGTGCTGTAATGTGACAATATTTTGCCTCCATACATGAAATATTATACCAGTTCCTTTGCATACGTTATTCGATACGAGATTGCTATTTACGATGGGGCAAAGGATAATTGATCGTTTTAGTGGTTGATATTCGGTAGCAGCACCGCGTACTAACGTTTCCTGTAATGTAGCATGTCTGGGAATGAATCTGAGTTGGACGCCGATAGCAAGTAGCAGTGACTGTTACGCGTTCGTGTGAAAGCAGCGATTGGCGGAAGGGAGATTAGTAAAGAAGCTGTGTCGTGTTCGACTGGGAGGTATTACTTACAGCTCTCGAGAGAACAGAGTGAAGGCAACGGGTTTACGGCCGTGCTAGCAGTCTCCCCTCCGGCGAGGCTAGTTAGTGGACGCAAGACGCACCCCTGCCGTTAATAAAATCGACGAAAGCAGCCGGATGTTGGAAGCTGGGGGTGAGGGGCGATATCATCTTAAAGAGAAGGGGGTATACTTTTAGTACGAAGGAGTGTACGGGGATCACGAACAGCGGACGCGAGTTGATCTTTCGCAGACCTTCTCACGGGAGACAGTGAGCGACATTTCCCGCCAAAAAGCAGAGACGTGAATTTCATTATGTCGTAGGTAGAGTTGTAGAATACTCTACAACAGTCTTCTAAATGGAGTATGAACTGCAGGCGATTGGCTGACAGCTACATTACCCATGTAATGGGAGGCACTACTTTTGTAACATGTGCATGGGTTCGTTGTAGCGAGCGCATACGCAGTAGCAGCGAGCCTCGGTGGAAACCAAATGGCGTGTGGCGGACTCCCCTGGAGGTGTCTAAACAGGACACATCACAGGGGCAGCAACTTACTGACTTCAGTGACTTAAGCGTCAGTAAAGAGTCTCGCTTGTAGAATTTGCGAAGTGTCTGTTTCATCTCTAAGAGCGAGTTAAGTCGTTGCTCTGTAAGTAGAGTGGCGATTCTTTGCTTCTCTGTGGAGTCTGAGGCGTACAGAAGTGCTTCTTCATGGAATAATACTTGAGCTCAAATTCTGTTCCTTGCTTATGAGCAAACAGAACTCTTGACTCGTGTTCTATGCTGCACCGAAGTAGTTTCAGCTTTAGGAGTTAACAGGTGGCATATTACGTCCACAGTATAGGTAGAATTTATAGGTACGCATTACACACCATCTACAGGGTGTTACAAAAAGGTACGGCCAAACTTTCAGGAAACATTCCTTACACACAAATAAAGAAAAGATGTTATGTGAACATGTGTCCGGAAACGCTTAATTTCAATGTTAGAGCTCATTTTAGTTTCGTTAGTATGTACCGTGCTTCCTCGATTCACCGCCAGTTGGCCCAATTGAAGGAAGGTAATGTTGTCTTCGGTGCTTGTGTTGACATGCGACTCATTGCCCTACAGTACTAGCATCAAGCACATCAGTACGTAGCATCAACAGGTTAGTGTTCATCACGAACGTGGTTTTGCAGTCAGTGCAATGTTTACAAATGCGGAGTTGGCAGATGCTCATTTGATGTATGGATTAGCGCGGGGCAATAGCCGTGGCGCGGTACGTTTGTATCAAGACAGATTTCCAGAACAAAGGTGTCCCGACAGGAAGACGTTCGAAGCAATTGATCGGCGTCTTAGGGAGCACGGAACATTCCAGCCTATGAATCGCGACTGGGGAAGACCTAAAACGACGAGGACACCTGCAATGGACGAGCCAATTCTTCGTGCAGTTGACGATAACCCTAATGTCAGCGTCAGAGAAGTTGCTGCTGTACAAGGTAACGTAGACCACGTCACTGTATGGAGAGTGCTACGGGAGAACCAGTTGTTTCCGTACCACTTACAGCGTGTACAGGCACTATCAGCAGCTGATTGGCCTCCACGGGTACACCTCTGCGAATGGTTCATCCAACAATGTGTCAATCCTCATTTCAGTGCAAATGATCTCTTTGCGGATGAGGCTTCATTGCAACGTGATCAAATTGTAAATTTTCACAATCAACATGTGTGGGCTGACGAGAATCCGTACGCAATTGTGCAATCACGTCATCAACACAGATTTTCTGTGAACGTTTGGGCAGGAATTGTTGGTGATGTCTTGATTGGGCACCATGTTCCTTCACCTACGCTCAATGGAGCACGTTATCATGATTTCATACGGGATACTCTACCTATGCTGCTAGAACATGTGCCTTTACAAGTACGACAGAACATGTGGTTCATGCACGATGGAGCTCCTGCACATTTCAGTCGAAGTGCTCGTACGCTTCTCAACAACAGATACGGTGACCGATGGATTGGTAGAGGCGGACCAATTCCATGGCCTCCACGCTCTCCTGACCTCAACCCTCTTGACTTTCATTTATGGGGGCATTTGAAAGCTCTTGTCTACGCAACCCCGGTACCAAATGTAGAGACTCTTCGTGCTCGTATTGTGGACGGCTGTGATACCATACGCCATTCTCCAGGGCTGCATCAGCGCACCAGGGATTCCATGCGACGGAGGGTGGATGCATGTATCCTCGCTAACGTAGGACATTTTGAACATTTCCTGTAACAAAGTGTTTGAAGTCACGCTAGTACGTTCTGTTGCTGTGTGTTTCCATTCCATGATTAATGTAATTTGGAGAGAAGTAATAAAATGAGCTCTAACATGGAAAGTAAGCGTTTCCGGACACATGTCCACATAACATATTTTCTTTCTTTGTGTGTGAGGAATGTTTCCTGAAAGTTTGGCCGTACCTTTTTGTAACACCCTGTATACAGCGACCAATGGCACCGGCCACATCGATGATGCAGTACAACTTCTTCCAGCGCTGTAATAGGTGATATACGCACCATGGCACGGCAAATAGGGAAAAAAAACACATTAAATCTGTTGAGCTCCATCTGTTTTTTCTCTGAGCTATTTACTACCAGTGCCGTTCAGTCTGGAGATCTTCTGTTTCGCGGGGCTAATCTGTATCAGCCAACTTAGTGTGCACGGCTAATAAACGGGGGCGCGATTTCTAAGAAATTCACAGATGTTCTCCCAATCTCAGAACTATATTAAGGTTCAAATGGCTCTGAGCACTATGGGACTTAACATCTGACGTCATCAGTCCCCTAGAACTTAGAAGTACTTAAACCTAACTAACCAAAGGACATCACATACATCCATGCCCGAGGCAGGATTCGAACCTGCGACCGTAGCGGTCGCGCGGTGCCAGACTGACGCGCCTAGAACGGCTCGGCCACTTTGGCTGGCGAACTAGATTAAGGGTATGTTTTAACGTTCTATATTGACTTCATACATTTTTGCATTTTTCTCTTGTTCCAAAATAAATAATTTTATGGTATCTACTTTTATTCATTCTCGTAGGACATGTGTTTAACATGTATGTATATATGTATTAAGCTGCGGACCTAGAACGACGGAGAGGTTTCGTCCCACTGTAGCCGTCAGTGGTTCACAACCCCACATCAGGCGACAGCTGTCCACCCACCCCACCGCCGCCCCACACCGAACCCATGGTTACTGTGGTGTTCGGCCCCCAGTGGCCCCTTCCAGGAACGTCTAAAACCAGAAGAGTGTAACCACAAATGTTTACGTGGTAGAGTAGTTATGCTGTAGCCGTACATGGAGACGGTGCCGGACCTCGACACTAATCCGCTGGGCGAATTCGTGCCGGGGACCGGCACGCCTTCCTGCTCGAGAAGCAGCGCGTTGGACCGCACGGCTAGCCAGGTGGGCTCTATTTAACATTATCGATATCCTAGTTGAGCTAGAGCAGAATTCATCATGATTATATACGTCATCTGCTGCATTCCTCTGGTAATTATTGTAAATGGTAGGACTGTTTTTAATTCATTTATAGGTGTGATATTTCATTGTGGACACAACATCAGGCAACCACTCACACATGCCGTATGTAAACCAACACCTGGGAGTTTACAGTACGTAAACCAGTACATATTGTTGCTCATATAAAATTCTATGTTCAGCTAACGTAGTCGAAAACAAAACTCGAGAGACAACTTACTCGCAGTCGAATACATTTATTTAAAGTCAGAGCCTAGAGAGAAGAGATCGTTTCTTAACACTGAATAGGCTTCTACAGCGAGTCGATGAAGTACAGGCTGTTTCAAAATGAATGTACGGGTTTTAAGGCTTTGTAGCATTTAGTACATTCAATTTAAAACTATAAACAAAAAATCAAATAAAAGAGCATCTCAGGCCATTTTTATCGCAATTGTTCAATGTGAGCACCATTTGTCGCTCATCGAGTCGATAGGCGAGCTCTTACCAAACCTTGATCAGTGTGTCTGGAGAAATTGTTATAACAATGCTGTCTCTAAGGTCGCGTGTATCAACTGGTAGGGGAGACACATACACATGATCCTTCATTAACTCCCTAAGAGAAAAATCACATGGCTTAAGACTTTGTGTGAAAAAGGAGGTCATGCAAAACAAGCCCTGTCATCCTTCCACTTGCGGCCAATCAAGCGGTCGGTTACAGCACCGTTTAACCAATCGCGTACTGAGTCATGGCAGTGAGACGGCGCATCATCTTGCTGCCGAGTAAAGTTCTGTTGAATTTTCTTCCAGCTGAGGAAAGAGCCGTAGTTCTAGCGTATAGAGATAAGAAACACCAGTTTCAGTTGCTATACCGAAAAAGAAAGGCCCATAAACTTTCTGCCTGGATACGGTACAAAAAAAAAAAAAATCAATTTAGGGGAGTCTCGTTGCAACTATACAATCTCATGGGGATTTGCTGACCCACAGATGCGCAAATTACGTGTATTATCACTTAGGTGAAATGTCGATTCATTACTGAAGACGACACGATACAGAAAATCTTCATCGTCATGTAGCAACATTTCGTTTGAAAAGCTGGCACGTAAATCATAGTCTGTAGGCTTTAGAGCTCTTAACAACTGCAAACGATCAGGACGTAATTGTAAATGTTTCCTTAAAAGTCTCCACACAGACGTCACTGGAACTACTAATTCACGATTAGCCTTCCGAACTGATTTTTTGGGGCTAAGCGTGAAAGAGTCTCACCCGGTCAACAAGTTCTTCAGGTACTCTTTGTCGTTCCGTACTCTTCACTTTGTGCACAGGCATACAGACAAAACTGTTTGAGTTGTTCTTTCATCTGATGTACTACTTATTAACGTATGTTGAATTTAATAAATGCTACAAAATCGTAAAACCTGTATATTCACTTTGAAACACCCTGTATTACTAACATGACACACATGCAGCCTTAGACCAAATTGAAGATAGTGACCAACGAATTACTCTGCAGCCAGACACTCAAGCAAACAATCCGCGGCATGAAAGTATATCGAAAGAGATACGCTGCACACACACACACACACACACACACACACACACACACACACATGGTCAACTATATTTTGTCATATCCGGGGCTCTTGAGTTGTGTCCCCAAAGATATTCGCTATGGTGTGCGGGATATTATCGCTGTATTAAGATTCGAACGGGGAGACACGACAGACGGTTTTGGTTGGAGAGTGATCTCTGGTCAGCGACAACGAGTCCCGCTGTGCGCGCAATGGGAGAAGAGACGTGAAGTTGATCTGCAGACGAGGCAGACACAAGAGCGTTTGACTGCGTGCGTGTCTCGATAGCGGGTCCTTGTTGTGCCAAAGAAAGCTTATGGACTGAGTGTCTGCATCGTGAATGAAGAAGATGGGAAGTGGTTGCCGTCTACAGTGTACAATCGTACTGTTTTATGTCCATCTTCGAACTTTTGCTCACAGTCACCGTTCCAGTCTTGAGTTCTGGGTCCCACCAAACGAAGTTGTCATGTTTAAGATCATGATAGGACTGTGTTACAAACGCGTTTTTGTTAGAAGCCTCACGGGATATTGAGATCGTGGTTGATCGAAAGATTTTTGGAAAAAGCTGTTTGGAGGAACTAGTGCGTTCATTTACACATATTTCAATCTAATGACCCTTTGAGGTGTGAACGAGCTGATTCGTACCTTGTGATGTATTGCTAATGGTACAGTGTTGATGGTGAGGTCAGACGGAGGTGACATTAGTAATTTGGAAAGCTTACACATCAAGTGGTGGGGGAGTAAATATTGAGTAAATATTTCTTTGTCCCAGGTAGGATTTGATATAAGTTGTGAGACGTGGAAAAACAGAATGTAAAAAGCTGTATAAGTTGTTGTCAATTTGTACACTCTGTAGAAGTCTTGCCACAGCCAAGTTTTCTAATGTTAAGTTAGTGATAATTCTTGCCAAAATTGGCTGTAGTTACAGAAAAAGTGTAGGTGGTGTTGTGTGTAGGCGCAACTGATGTATGTTTTTAATGAATGTTATATTATGTAATTAATTTTTCTCAAATTATGATCTGGAAGTTTAAAACTTCTGCGCTTTTAAAATGTTGGAA
Source organism: Schistocerca piceifrons (assembly GCF_021461385.2). NCBI lineage: Eukaryota > Metazoa > Arthropoda > Insecta > Orthoptera > Acrididae > Schistocerca > Schistocerca piceifrons. The sequence goes on from NC_060139.1 coordinate 659,488,429, forward strand.
ATGCTGAGCTGCTAAGATGGTAACGAACATTGTAAGTTTTTCATATTAATGATTTATAATTGATAGTGGAAGGTTTCGAATTGTATCTGCCGAAAAATTTTGATGTCTTTAGCTCAAATTAACGTATGATGCTTAAAGAAGCCAAATGTTGGCTATACAGTTCGACATTGGACGCTATTAACATTGTGTGTAGAACTGGTTACATAATGCCTCTGAATTGATTTTGGAAAGTTTTCTGAAATTATGTCCATGAAATATTTATTTTAATTATGAATTATTTTTTAGTTATGACAACCAGTTCCCTTGATAGAGCATTTATGAGTAGAACTGGTTACATAATGCCTTTTAATTGATTTTGGGCAGTTTTGTGGTATTATGTCTATGAAATATCTTTTTTAATTATGGCTGTCAGTTGCCTTGATAGAGCACCGTGTGATTGTTCAGTCACTGGTGCTTTGTGTGTTGGGCTACTGAGTGTCAAAAAGTGGTAAAGTTTCTTTTGGCTTCTAGTATACCAACAGTTCGCACCACCCCACACAATTCCGAATCTCTACGCTATCTATAGCACATACATGTTTAAAAAAATGGCTAGGTGGGAGTAGGACTCGCGCACTGTGGCTTCTGTAAAAACCTGACTATGTATATAGACAGTTCCTCCATTTCGGAAATCGCGAATTGATGATTTTTGCCTTTTATCGACATTGGTACTGGCGAGGTATTGGTCCCAGGGGTTCCAAGACTTCCGAGAACGTTTTAATTTACTGTTCGAAGTCGGACAACAAGTGACAAAAGAATTTTTTCATGTGATACAAACACAAATTAACAATTTTCTGATTTTATTCCTCGTTTATACCGTGAAACCTCATTTCTTGCTAAGTTTCTTGATTATACGTCAAGGGGAGGTATCCTATAGGTTTTAATGAGTGAATTTGTGAGTATCAAAATATGTGAGATATATAGCCGTATCTTTTGATTGCATTGACTTAGAAGCTAGAGTTTATTATGCCGCCAAGAGACCATAGATCTCAGCACATGGCCCTTCATACGCCTACTTGCTCCTGAGAAAAAATGGCTCTTAACAGACAGACAGGCTGCTAACAAGTGACAAAATCTTAATAGAGTGATACAGATTAACAATTTTCGGATTCTTTTCTTTTGATTGTAAAGGGAAAACTTGCTTCTTGGAAATTTGATGATGCTAGACCAACGGTGAGTATACTGTAGGTTTTGATGAGCGAGTTTGTGAGAATCAAAGTATGTGACATATACAGGGTGTTACAAAAAGGTACGGCCAAACTTTCAGGAAACATTCCTCACACACAAAGAAAGAAAATATGTTATGTGGACGTGTGTCCGGAAGCGCTTACTTTCCATGTTAGAGCTCATTTTATTACTTCTCTTCAAATCACAATAATCATGGAATGGAAACACACAGCAACAGAACGTACCAGCGTGACTTCAAACACTTTGTTACAGGAAATGTTCAAAAAGTCCTCCGTTAGCGAGGATACATGCATCCACCCTCCGTAGCATGGAATCCCTGATGCGCTGATGCAGCCCTGGAGAATGGCGTATTGTATCACAGCCCTCCACAATACGAGCACGAAGAGTCTCTACATTTGGTGCCGGGGTTGCGTAGACAAGAGCTTTCCAATGCCCCCATAAATGAAAGTCAAGAGGGTTGAGGTCAGGAGAGCGGGGAGGCCATGGAATTGGTCCACCTCTACCAATCCATCGGTCACCGAATCTGTTGTTGAGAAGCGTACGAACACTACGACTGCTCCAGGAGTGCAGGAGCTCCATCGTGCATGAACCACATGTTGTGTCGTACTTGTAAAGGCACATGTTCTAGCAGCACAGGTAGAGTATCCCATATGAAATCATGATAACGTGCTCCATTGAGCGTAGGTGGAAGAACAAACAAAAATGAGCTCTAACATGGAAATTAAGCGTTTCCGGACACATGTCCACATAACATCTTTTCTTTATTTGTGTGTGAGGAATGTTTCCTGAAAGTTTGGCTGTAACTTTTTGTAACACCCTGTATAGCCATGTACTCTGCACTGACTTAGAAGCTCAACCTTTCTCCACGTCAAAAGACCATACACCTTAATATGTGAGATACATTTCAACTTGATATGTCTACCAGTTCCTGAGAAAAAGGGTTTCGAACAGTCGGACGGACAGACAGATGGACAACAAAGCAATCCTATAGGAGTTCTGCTTTTACTGACTGAACCACAGAATCCTAAAAGTGGATGGTGATCATGATCGTGTTATGTGTGTGTGTGTGTGTGTGTGTGTGTGTGTGTGTGTGTGTGTGTGTGTTTTCAGCGTCTCCTCCTAAGCCATTCGAACGATTTCAACCAAAATTAGTAAACATCTATTTATTGCCTGGAAAGAAGTGCTATGGGGGTAAGAACCAACTAGCTTCCACAGGAGTAGATAGGAGTAGTTGTGGGAGTTTTGTAAGGCCTATCTATGCTTCCCAGCAAGACATGTGCGTTTTGTGGGTAGTATCAAAATACATCCCTGGCACAATATGTGTGGATGGACATGATTGGGAAGGGAGAGATAGGAGAATGAGAGGTGTAGAGAGAGAAGATTGGGTGAGGTGGACATAGAAAGGAAGAGGAGGTAATGTCCCAAAAGAAAGGATCGGAGTGGATGGACAGAAAGAGGGAGATGGGGCAGGAGGAGATGGTTAAAGATAGAAGAGTTGGAGACGGACAGAGAGGGAGGGAGAGGGAGGTATAGGAGGCACGTGGAAGATCGGTAATGAGCAGATGGGAAAGGAGAGGAGGAGATGGAGAAGGTTGGAGATTGACAGGGAGTGTGGGATGGAGGAATTGGCCATAGAGAGGGGGAGGATCAGACGATAGAGGGCGAGGGGAAGGTGTGATGGATAGAAAAAGGGAGAGGAGGAGACATATAGAGAGAGGTGGAGAAGGAGATGGTCAGAGAAGGAAGAGGAAGAGCAGGAGGCAGGTGGAAGATGGAGAGGAGTAGTGTGCAGGTAAAATGAGGAAGAGAGAGGAGAAAGAGATAGAAAGAGAGAGGAGAGAGGAAGATATGTTAGGAGAGAGAGGGAGGAGGAAAAGCACAGAGAGTGGGGGGAGACTAGGGTACGCAAATAGACAGGGAAGAGGAGGAGATGGACAAAGAGATATGGGAAGAACAAGGAAAGTCATGGACAGAGAGAGAGGAATGTGCAATAGGCAATGTGTCCAAGAAATGTTGTGACAAATTTTAAGGGGTTGTGAGGGATGTCTTGAGCAACAACTCGAGGACAGGAACCCGATTCCGGAAACGTTGTCCAACGACGCTACAGAGCATCGAAGTTGTAGGCGCCGGCACCTGCCACTAGGCCAACCCTTCGACAGCAAACGTAACTTTGTATGCTGACGGACCTTAGGCAGAACGTCTCGAAATGTTGACTGTAATTCAGTGATTGCGACTGACTGCCACAATCGCCAGTGGAGAAGACGGAGTTAGCTGCTGCGCAGAAAGGCATTGTCTACTATGAATGTGATACTCTGTTGTCTCAGTACATGACGGTCTCTGACATGGGTTTCCATCTGCAGGGTATCTTTTTTTTGCAATCTTCCAAAATCTCCAATGTTTTTCAGTGTACAGTAGAAAAACGAACTGCAGATGGAAACCCGTGTCCAAAACAGCCATCCACCAAGACAACAGATCACCACATTCGTAGAAGACAAGGCCCTATGTACACAGCATCTAGCCCCTTATTCCCCATGGGCGATCGTGGCAACCGGTCGCGATAAATTAATTACCCCCTACGGTCCGTCAGCGTGTAAAGACACATTTGCTGTATGTGCCGCACGGGTGCGCGAGTGAAGCAGAGGGGAAAAGGCTAGTACATACCGGGTTGTCCCTCTTAAAGCGTCGCCAGGCGCTATTTTCTCTGCTGTTTACTATTTCGTTTTTCGAATGTGCAGCTGAAGTCAGCCCAAACAAATATTGCTCATCACGTCTTTCATGCGACGCCCTGTGTCAACGGTAAGTGCCGGTTGGTTTCCCCTTACATGCGAAATGATTTTTAAAGTGGAAACGACGAAGCGGCCCTGCTGCAGAGCGGTAGCAGTCAGCGCGCTCCAGAGCGGTGGTGGAGTATTAATTATTCTTCGTGTTTTACTGTCCGTGTTAATACATACCGATAAAACGAATATCTCGCTATACTAAAATGGGACAGCTCTATCGAACGCATACAATAAACTCCACTTTAAAAATCATCATGTTTGTAATGGGAAACGATCTGACGCTTTCCGTCTGCACTGGGCGTCACATGAAAGACTTGATGGAGTGTATTTGTCTGCGCCGACATTAGCTACATATCGCAAGAACGAATCTGCAGATATCTGCCGAAATGTCGGACACTCTTGGACACTGCAAATGTGCTGCTCCAGATACGATCAGATTTCACTTATGTCTTACTTGTGCTACGGCCCACCGATGATTGATTATTATCCCGTATTACTCGCGGTGTATAGCTACAAGCTTCACAATTTATTAGACATGCTTCTTTTAACAGCTTCAATTGTCTTGGCCCGCTTAAAATCAATGAGTTTTCCCACTATGCTTCACCTCTGTACGGACAGTTACAAAAGCGAACATAAACCACATCATCTAGCACACTGCAGACTTTTCTCATTTTACTGTAAATGTGCTGCTCCAGATACGATCAGATTTCACTTATGTCGTACTTGTGCTACGGCCCACCGATGATTGATTATTATCCCGTATTACTCGCGGTGTATAGCTACAAGCTTCACAATTTATTAGACATGCTTCTTTTAACAGCTTCAATTGTCTTGGCCCGCTTAAAATCAATGAGTTTTCCCACTATGTTTCACCTCTGTACGGACAGTTACAAAAGCGAACATGAACCACATCATCTAGCACACTGCAGACTTTTCTCATTTTCTTATGACTGACGTAGAGAATGAGTGCTTTGTGTACTCGTATCGTAAAAAAAGTCGTGTTCGGGCGATAGGATTTTCTGTTACTTTGATAAATATTTGTGTTCAGTTTGTCCAACTTGATGGACCAATGATCCTGTGAGACTCTAAAATATACAGGAGTTCTCAGTTTTAACCTTAGGGTGCAAGTGATGACTTTAACGTGTAGCACTTTCACCATTCGAAACTAATAGCTTTAACAATGGGTTTATTTGCAACTTATCTGCATTTAAGATATATAAATTGTATGTATACTAATTCTCACTTTGAGAACATTTGTTTCATTCACAAGATTGCTGGAATTACAAATGGGAGGGAGCGCATTGCGACCTACCTTAATTGAGACACGTACAGCGCGTGGCGCGGCGAGTGGGATCGCGCAAACTGGGACGCGACGCGACGGTGACGCGACTGGCGGCTGCGCTTGGTCGCTTCACTTTGTTGTGGTTGTGGCACATTTTCTCGCGCCGCGCCGCGAGCCACTGCGGGAGGGGTGAAGCGGGGAGCGAGGAATCTGTCCATCCATATCCCCTCTTCGACACACTGTGCAGAGGCAGTGGCGGTTCAGTAGTTTTGGTACAGTACACAAATTACGTAGTGAATGGTGGGATTACCGGTGGTGATGCTAGCATTGATAGGGAAAGAAACACAAAGTAATGTGTAAGAGAGGAACTGCGAACCAACGACTTCACTTCGTTTTTTTGTTTGTTTGTTATGCTCATAATTAGCACCGTACATCATTCAGTGCTAGTCCATTGTGTATTTTACGAGTGTTGTCCAGAAAGTAAGTTCTGATCGGTCGCGAAATGGAAAACACAGTGAAAACTAGAAACGTTTCATTTGCAACAGTTAGGTACACCTTCCGTCTACTTCTCTACATAGTCGCCGCTCCAACTTCGAGTTTTGTCGTAGTGTTGTATCAAATTTCCAATATCCTCGTCATAGAAATCAGCCGCCTGTACTTTCGGCCAGTTATCTGCACTGGTCTGTCTGTCTGTCTGTGCAAAAATTTTGCCTTCATAGCCAGCGGTTCTTGTGAACAGAGATGAGACTCAGGGGGGAGCCAATTACGGACTGTATTGCGGTGATCAAACACTACTCATCGGAAACGCTACAGGAGCGTCTTCATTACCCCTGCAGTGTGCGGCCGACAATTAGCATGAAGAAGGAATTGCTCGACAGTTGTGTTATGTGGGCTGCATGACAGGCGAAATCTCTAACCAGGCCCTCATACTCGGCGGGAGAAGCTGTTCCCTACGCATCTTTAAGTGCTCACTTTTCACTCACAACTGAAAAGAGCGACGCGACACGATCGACGGGGCATACTAGAGACACTGCCCAACACATCTGTGCAAAGCTTTACCGGATTTTCCCAGTGGTTTCCATTTCGCGATCGATTGGAACTTACTTTCTGGACAACCCTCGTATATCCTTAGAAACATAAGTCACGTTTTATAAGTAATAAAAATTAGCTGATGTAGTAACTTCTGTGCTTTCACCTAACCAAAGCAGTTATTTTTATCCAAGCACAGTTTACATACATAAAGGATTTATATAATTATCGTTGTTATTTTGCACTGAATCGAACGTTCTTCATCATAATGAGAGACAAGAGTCTTCTTTTATTACTGATAATTGTTTATCAATAACAAAAAGCTGTTTTAGATAAGCTAGACGAAGTATTGAAGCGAAGTTTGATGTGTATTTGTTTTGCAGCTTTTTTTAATTTGCTTTTCTTTGAGGAAACGGCGTTTTCTAGCGCTTTATGATAAATCTGTATTTTTTAAAAAATTTTACAACGACATCTCTCTTCTTCATGTTACAAACCAACAAATTTCGAAAAAAACCTGAATAAACTGACAATTTCAATTTTGGTATAAATAATGTTTATTTCTAAATAGGAGACAGGAGGATAACTACGTACAACAAAAATGTTCCATATGTTACGCAGCCCTTTATATATCCTCACTCAGTTTCTAGATAATTCACCACCTCCAGTTTCTAGGGGAGTCTAGTAAGGCACTGATCGCGTACTCAAACACCCAATAGATATGCAACATACGTAAGGTGCGGGTAATGCGGTTACGATCTTATCTGATCCAGCCTACAGTCTATGCTTATTTCTGGTTGTCTACGGCAGCCTACGGTAGTTTTGCATCTCTACCTACTATTGAAGTTTATTGTCATTGAGTAGTGTTTCGTTTTTCGCCATTTAAGCTCTCGATCTTTTTGTATTAATACATTATATTCAGAAGTTATTACACCTGTATGGCTTTTCTGTTTTGTTTCGTTATTTTCTTTTGTCAAGAACAATGTGCACTGTCGGCAGTCACTTTTAGTTTATCTAGATAGTTATAAAATACGTCTGAATGGATTTTCATCAAACATAGTGAACAATACTCCCGACTAACAAGCTTTGAAACACAAAAAGCTCCATTAAAATCGATCCATTAGCTTCACCACTACGACACTACGCACGACACACACACACACACACACACACACACACACACACACACACACACAAATGCGCGCATAGATGGACATTTCTGTCAAACTTATATAACATTCCTCCATTTTACTTCGGGAATCAAAAATAAAATTGATAGATGCTTGCAAATTTTATAATTCTTAAAATACAGAAAATTAATGTCAGTGTTCATCACATACCTCAAAAGTGCTACCAGTTTTCCTTCACTTACAATCGGGACTTGTGCATTACATCCGTTTGAGTCTATGCCGTGTTGTATGAGCGCATGTACTTCATGAAACTGCTTTCTAGTCATTCTGAAGTAATATGTAATATCAGTATCACTCGTCGTCATCGTAGTTTCAAATTGTCCACAGCTTTTCCTTTCAAACAAAATCTATTTACTTGGTGATTTGAATTTTTTATTCGTTAATGAATCAAGCAGCAGTTCCTTCGTCTTCATCATTTGTATCCGAATTTGTTTCATAACTCGAATCTAACAATAGTGACCCTTTCATTCGCGAGTCACACACTGTCAGTTTGGCAATCGTAGGTGAGTGACCAGTACCTGACATGTGTACGTCACTCGTCTTACGCGTCTCAATATGCGGATGTGCGGATGACACGACGAGACGTGTGGGACGTGCACGTCGTGCTGTTAGTGTCACTTCTACGTGTCTCAGTTTGCGATTAGATGGTATCCCGTAAAAGAGCAGCGTTTCAGAAGAGCTGACATCTATCCGAAATCAGTTGTACTGGTTAAACAGTGAAAGCATCGTAGATGTGACTTTCATAAATTTAGTGCCTAGCCACTAGTCAAACAATCATATTATAATTGTTATAACTAGAAAAGTACAGGATAATGTTTATTGGTTTCGTTGTCGAGAGAATACTGGTGACATTCGCACCAGCTGCTGACAGTTGCTTCTTTTACGTATTTAAAATGGATAGACGTAAGATTAGAAGTTACAGTTATGAGGTGATAACTTATGCCAAGTAACTTGTTATTTTTTTAGTTTTTTGGGTAACATTCTGGTTAGTAATTTCATTTAGAATTCATTGTGAGATTAGATTCAAAATATAGGTACCAGGCTAAGACGTTTAAGTAAAACGTAGGAGAAGCGGTACTAAATTAAACGTAACTCAGATTTTTGTTGCATTTCTTTTCGATAGTGAAAGAATAGATTATACTCGTGATTTGTACTGTTGAGAAATGTAAAATTTTGATTGCTGGTTAAGACTTAGTTTGATCTACGAACAGATTTTTATATTTATTGAAGAAATGATATCACTGAAGGATAGATTGTTTAAGCTTTGTTAGATAGATTAAACTGTCTATTATTGCAATAAACTTTTACAGGCACGCTGTGTGCCATTTTTAGTCAACATATCATGAATCCATGCTAATGGAAGCTTTATGGAAGCAGCTATACTCCTATTATTTACGTTCATTACAGGAATTTGAAAGTAAACCTGCTCTGAATGATCGTGTTGCTGACAATAAAATCAGTCACCATCGGATTTCGAATATTTCTTTTACGAAATGTAGGATCCAAGAGAAAGCCCAAACATAGTAACAAACTCTAAACAGTAATTATCGCTTACAGCAGCCATTTGTCAAACGTTTTGCTTAAATTTTGACGTAAATTTTATTTCGAAAACAAATGAGGTAATAGTAATATGTCATAGCGGTAAAGAGCTACACTATTACAATTCAAAAAACATCAGATACATTTCTTGCCTATAGATAATTTAATCAAACGACACTAGAGCTATGCTTTCATTGTGTGTGGCAGTCCATTTTCACTCACTCATTCTCCCCACCCATTATCTCTTTGTTTCTCTCTAACTGTCAATGTCTCCTGTCTCACAGCCACAGTGTCCTTCGTTCTGTTCTGCTACTTCTATTTCCTCTCACTCTCACAGTTTCCCTCTTGCTCTCTCTTGCTGCTACTATCTCATTCATTCTTTTCATTCTCTCTTACTGCTACTGTGGCTTCTCACTGTCACCATCCCTCTCTTCCTTCTTATTGTCATAGACCCTGTCCCTCATTATTACTGGTTGTTACCCAATTCCACTTTCCCTTTCGCTTTAATCCTCTCCCACTCGGACTGTCTCCTTTCTTTTCCTAACACTCTTTTGCATCCGGCAACTACGTCACTCACACAGTGTCCCTCTCTCTCTCTCTCACAATGCGTTTGTCTCATTCGCTCTGTTCGCAGCTCGTGGTCGTGCGGTAGCTTTCTCGCTTCCCGCGCCCGGGTTCCTGGGTTCGATTCCCGGCGGGGTCATGGATTTTCTCTGCCTCGTGATGACTGGGTGTTGTGTGCTGTCCTTAGGTTACTTAGGTTTAAGTAGTTCTAAGTTATAGGGGACTGATGACCATAGATGTTAAGTCCCATAGTGCTCAGAGGCATTTGAACATTTGAATCATTCGCTCTTCCTTCAGCACAGCCACTATCTACTATCTTCCAGTACTTACTACCTTTCCGCCTCTTTCCCACTGCCTATGTCTCCTTCTCTCTCAGCATAAAAAAGTGCGAAAATATTCACATACCAAAATTTTTGGATAAAATTTTAAAAGAACTGAGGAAGGCGGAATGAGGCAGGTGATACCACACTTTCTGGTCAGAGTCTCTTAAACAGGAAAATATTTACCTTTCTTGTGCTCCAAGAGGAGCATTTTTCCGCTGATTCCCTTCTTTTTCCTGCCACATCAGGGCATGTCACTCACATGAAAAGAAATTTATTTTATGTGCACAAATATTTTGCATGTGCTTCAACATGGAGTTCCAAGAACCCTTCTGATAATAACAGAGGCACTTTACAGCTTATTTCTCCATGCCATATCACTTTATAAACTGCGTTTTAGTCTCACACCGCATTTTACGTGTACAAGTAAAGTAACTTTGAACATATCTATCTTGGAAATGGCTAAATCTATCAAGAATATTTTCAAGGTTGTTCGAGATCTGGATCTTGGGTATATACCGTAAAAGTTCCAGCTTTCTTCTGTGCATAACCGTCTTGGAATCCGCGACTAGTGTTTTATCCGCTGCTGATGGCGACAAAATGGGGAAACACGACATTTTGGAGTTTCCTAAGTAACCGCCCACGAATTTACGCAAATGCATCATTCGTTCAATCAATAGTATACGCGTCCGTTAAATTAAATCATATGATTGACACTGGTATACCCGTCGTCAATCAATTTATTTAATTTTACGTGCATATTTTATTTTCACGACTGGGGTAACTTTGAACCCCCTGTATCAGGGGAAGGGATAAACATATAAAGAAAATTTTTAAGGTTGTTGGAGAGTGTGATCTTAAGAATGTATTGTAAAAGTTACAGCCATTTTCTGAGCGTAGCCATCTTGGAATCCTCGACGGGGTTTTGGTCCGCTGGTGACAATGAAGATATAGTGAAAAACCCCTTTTTTGTATTCCGAGGAACCACCCATGAACTAATGGTGCCTTCTTAAGTCCCATCACGCCCAGAGACGACCACATGAAACGCAAAAGGAACCTACCTCTGCAGGAGGGAGGGTGTGATAATACTTTAACCATGGACTATAGGATATTAGGCCTAACACTAAGACGATCATTCCGTTGGGTATACAAATGGCTCCTATCCTATAGAAACAGAGGTATGAGCACCGAAGAATCTCTTTTTAATGCACGACGTTTTCGAACATATTGGTAAGCATGCCATCGTATGGATACCGATGTCTATTGGGTATAGCGAAATCGTGGTCTGATTGAAGTACATATATGAAAAAAAGTTTTGCATCGCCTCGGTTCAGAAAGTTCCGGAACCTGTACAGAAAATTGGAATAGAAATCAACATAAACACCATTTCCACACTTTTTATTCCTCATGAAAACCACACACTGAATGATGTACCACCACACAGCGAGACCTTGAGAGGTGGTGATCGAAATTGCTGTACGCACCGGTACCTCTAATACCCAGTGGCACGTCCTATTGCAATGATGCATGCCTGTATTCGTCGTGACATACTACTCACAAGTTCATCAAGGCACTGTTGGTCCAGATTGTCCCAATCCTCAACAGCGATTCGGCGTAGATCCCTCAGAGTGGTTGGTGGGTCACATAGTCCATAAAATGCCACTTTCAATCTATCCCAGGCATGTTCGATAGGGTTCATGTCTGGAGAACATGCTGGCCCTCTAGTCGAGCAATGTCGTTATCCTGAAGGAAGCCATTCACAAGATGTGCACGATGGAGGCCCGAATTGTCGTCCACGAAGACGAATATCTCGCCAATATGCTGCCGATATGGTTGCACTATCGGTCGGAGGATGGTATTCACGTATCGTACAGCCGTTACGGGGCCTCCCATGACCACCAGCGGCGTACGTCGGCCCCACATAATGCCACCCCAAAACAGTAGGGAACCTCCACCTAGCTGCACTCGCTGGACAGTGTGTCTAAGGCGTTCAGCCTAACCGGGTTTCCTCCAAACACATCTCCGGCGATTGTCTGGTTGAAGGTATATGCGACACGCATCGGTGAAGAGAACGTGATGCCAATCCTGAGCGATCCATTCGGCCTGTTGTTGGGCCCATCTATACCACGCTGCATGGTGTGGTTGCAAAGATGGATCTCGCCATGGACGTCGGGAGCGAAGTTGCGCATCATTCAGCCTATTGCGCACAGTTTTAGTCGTAACACGACGGCTTGTGGCTGCACGTAAAGCATTATTCAACATGGTGGCGCTGCTGTTAGGGTTCCCCCCGAGCCATAATTCGTAGGTAGCGGTCATCCACTACAGTAGTAGCCCTTGAGTGGCCTGAACGAGGCATCTCACTGACAGTTCCTGTCTCCCTGTATCTACTCCACGTCCGAACAACATCGCTTTGCTTCATGCCGAGACGCCTGGACACTTCACTTGTCGAGAGCCCTTCCTGGCACAAAGTAACAATGCGGACGCGACCGGCGGTATTGACCGATAGGCATGCTTTAACTACAGACAACACGAGCCGTGTACCTCCTTTCTGGCGGAATGACTGGAACTGATCGGCCGTCGGACCCCCTCCGTCTAATAGGCGCTGCTCATGCATGGTTGTTTAGATCTTTGGGCGGGTTTAGTGACATCTCTGAACAGTCAAAGGGACTGTATCTGTGATACAATATCCACAGTCAACGACTTTCTTCAGGAGTTCCGGGAACTGTATTGAATCAAAACTGTTTTTGATGTGTGTATAACGTCGTTTGCTCTTTTTTGCATTAAGACGAAAACTGTAATACTAATCTTACGTTCTTGTTTTTACATATGTATTAACTAATAACTGCAAACGTGCGTACTTTTTCGTTTTGCGGTTGTAAACTTCTAGGAGAATGGAGGCACGCTTAATTTTGATAGGTAAGCATCAAAAACTCACGTGACGTGAAAGGCATTGTATGTGTCCAGTAGTACTCTCTTGGGATCAGGAGTAGTTGACCACTAGGTAATGTCCTTGACATTTGCTAAGCAGTAACTGCCACTTGCTAAGGAATAACTGTCAATTGCTATGGAACAACGAGCAATTGCTGCGGAACACCCGATCAATTATAGTAAAAGAAAATGTAGACGTGTTGTTGTTGTTGTTGTTGTTGTTGTCTTCAGTCCTGAGACTGGTTTGATGCAGCTCTCAATGCTACTCTATCCTGTGCAAGCTTCTTCATCTCCCAGTACCTACTGCAACCTACATCCTTCTCAATCTGCTTAGTGTATTCATCTCTTGGTCTCCCTCTACGATTTTTACCCTCCACGCTGCCCTCCAATGCTAAATTTGTGATCCCTTGATGCCTCAGAACATGTCCTACCAACCGGTCCCTTCTTCTTGTCAAGTTGTGCCACAAACTCCTCTTCTCCCCAATTCTATTCAAAACCTCCTCATTAGTTATGTGATCTAACCATCTAATCTTCAGCATTATTCTGTAGCACCACATTTCAAAAGCTTCTATTCTCTTCTTGTCCAAACTATTTATCGTCCATGTTTCACTTCCATACATGGCTACACTCCATACAAATACTTTCAGAAACGACTTCCTGACACTTAAATCTATACTCGATGTTAACAAATTTCTCTTCTTCAGAAACGCTTTCCTTGCCATTGCCAGTCTACATTTTATATCCTCTCTACTTCGCCCATCATCAGTTATTTTGCTCCCCAAATAGCAAAACTCCTTTACCACTTTAAGTGTCTCATTTCCTAATCTAATTCCCTCAGCATCACCCGACTTAATTCGACTACATTCCATTATCCTCGTTTTGCTTTTGTTGATGTTGGTTTTATATCCTCCTTTCAAGACACTGTCCATTCCGTTCTTCCAAGTCCTTTGCTGTCTCTGACAGAATTACAATGTCATCAGCGAACCTCAACGTTTTTATTTCTACTCCATGGATTTTAATACCTACTCCGAACTTTTCTTTTGTTTCCTTTACTGCTTGCTCAATATACAGATTGAATAACATCGGGGATAAGCTATAACCCTGTCTCACTCCCTTCCCAACCGCTGCTTCCCTTTCATGCTCCTCGACTCTTATAACTGCCATCTGGTTTCTGTGCGAATTGTAAATAGCCCTTCGCTCCCTGTATTTTACCCCCGCCATCTTTAGAATTTGAAAGAGAGTATTCTAGTCAACATTGTCGAAAGCTTTCTCTAAGTCTACAAATGCTAGAAACGTAGGTTTGCCTTTCCTTAATCTATTTTCTATGATAAGTCGTAGGGTCAGCATTGCCTCACGTGTTCCAACATTTCTGCGGAATCCAAACTGCTCTTCCCGAGGTCGGCTTCTACCAGTTTTTCCATTCGTTTGTAAAGAATACGAGTTAGTGTTTTGCAGCTGTGACTTATTAAACTGATAGTTCGGTAATTTTCACATCTGTCAACACATGCTTTCTTTGGGATTGGAATTATTATATTCTTCTTGATGTTAACCGCAGCAAAGCCTGTGCACGAAAATGATTATTCTTTTACCGTCGCAAAACTAGACTCTAAATTATCATTGCTATTTTATGACTGGTTCAGTACTTTCATTAATGTTGTTATAATCAGTATCTATTTTCCGTAAATGTATACATGGAAATGGGTGTATGCTGCTGAAAATCAATAAATAATAATAAATTACAATTTTGTATATCTGAATATTCCCTTTACAGATATTCCTATTCGATGTTCCCCTTCGGAGTAACTGACTCCAATTAAATAATGTAGAACATCGCTAATACTTCCCCTCAAGGGGCGGAGGATACGTATGGGGGGGGGGGGGGGGGGGCGGGGCCGCCCGCATTGCCACCCGCGCCGCCCCCGCCAGTCAGCCCGCACGCTATTCGTTCGTTTCTTTTGCCAGTCGACTGAATCGAGTTATCGAGTAGTTGTACTTTCCTATGTAGCATGCGCGTCCGCGTCATCGTATTTTATACGTTTCTGTCTGGCACGTAGATAGCTAACACATACCTACGAGAAAAGTCGCAGCCATTCTAGTGACCTCGATACCTTATTATGTCTGGCATTTGTTCGAGAAAAATTGCGAATGTTCTACTGTTTCCTTGTACAGAGAACCTTTGATACGTAGAGTCATAAATACGGACTATTAGCCAAATAGGAAGTTAGTTTATATTAACAAACAGAAATATTAAGACTGAAGAATGAATAAGTAAAAAGTCCTAGTTGTAGCAAGTGCAAGTGTGAAGATTAGTCAAGAGAGAGAGTGATCAGTTGATTGTGAAGAGAAACACAATTGTAACTTTTTTATATCATTAGATAGAATTGTCTTGTATATATGTATAATCAGTTTAAATAAAACTTTCTTAACCTTTGCACTTGATTATTCTTTATTATGGTAAAAGTAAAGGCAGCACAAGATATCTTTAGCGCCCCCTCCTTGAGGTTTTTCTGTATTCGCCTCTGTCCCCTACTGGTCCAAAAGCATGGTCGGAGTGCAAAAAAAAAAAGTCCGATTATCAGAGGAACACTTTTATTGGCTCGCAACATCACAATACAGTATAGTAAAACTTTAATTTTCAACTGGGAATGCTGTCTAAAATATTGTTCCATATTAAAAGAGTAGCAAATCGAAAAGGAAACGTCGACACACTTAAAAAATCTTGAACGAATCTGTAATGTAATGTAGAGTCTGGACTGTAAAATACGTCTGTATCGTACGGCAAAAGAATGCTGCTGTGAGTGAAAGTTTAACCGGTAGGCATATCTTATTACAGTACCAAAGTGAAACGCAACTAATTTTCAATTAAGTGTTTAAATCTTGAGTCATACAGTAAAAAAATGTTCTGTTCTTAAGCAGGAAGAAAGAAATCTATAATCAGCGTTTGCTTAGCAACCAAAAACCTTGATTTTGCCTCGATGTTGCGTCATTACCTGTCCAAAAATGTTTTTCGGGATAAACGTAGAGTATATTTAGATGTATTGAAATACTATATCAGATGCAATTGTAGCATCTGTATGTGATACTCGTGCCATAGGTTTACTGTCTTCGTTGCCGTGATCATCTTTCTCGTTCTCATCGGTTCTTCAGTTTAAAGCGCAATGATATGATCGTCAGTTGATTCTTCTTCCACTGGGCAGTCGACGTCAGATTCCTGATGCACTCAATTACGTCACCGGGCTCAACGATCGATTGTAAGGTTTGCAAATGCCTCAAAATCGCTTGAGTGTCTACGTCTTCACTTTCATCGCTTGTTGCATGGTCTGTTTCATCTTGATTCTCACCAGTCCTTTCTTCTGATGTTTCATCTTTAATTTCATTCATTTTTGGCTACAGTTCGGGTCAAGATATTTCAAGGGTTTATGCCGGCATTTCTTCCCACACTTCGGCAATTGTATAAATCACATCTTTTATATTTATTGATTTCATCGCTTGAAACCAGCTTTTGCCTTCTTTAGTCCTCTCTAAAATTGATCAAATGTATTTTCGACAATATCACTACTTCAGCTACTCACTGACTCCTGATCCATTGGTTGGACTAGATCTATCACGTTGGCAGGAAGAAATAAAGCTTTTATTTCACATTTTAAAATTCAGGTTCACATGGATGAGACGTCGCATTTTCGAGTATAAATATGATAAGTGTATGGAGTTTCTTCTTTGCTTTTAGGTCTTCTGTAACGTCAGGGACTAATTGATCGTAAAACTACTCCTTAAAGAGGCCGAATTCCATCCATGTTGACTCCTGGTTACGATGATATACAGGTAGTGATGCGATATTAATATATTTAACGCCTGTTTTTCTTTTGCATTTCCGATCGCAAACAAAGGCATCTTTTGACTACCATTAGCGATACTACAGAGAGCAATAGTAATTCTGTCTTTATCAAGTTTTGTACCTGTTACGAACTGAATACTTATGGGAACATCTTTTAGTTCAGGCCAGACTCATCGGCGTTATAAGCCTGGTCAAGGGTCAAGTTAAGCTCTTTAACTAAGTTTTCAAATTTCAGAACTAATTCATTGGCAGCTCTTTAGACAGCAGAAAGCTTCTGGCCCGAAATAATTACACTCCTGGAAATGGAAAAAAGAACACATTGACACCGGTGTGTCAGACCCACCATACTTGCTCCGGACACTGCGAGAGGGCTTTACAAGCAATGATCACACGCACGGCACAGCGGACACACCAGGAACCGCGGTGTTGGCCGTCGAATGGCGCTAGCTGCGCAGCATTTGTGCACCGCCGCCGTCAGTGTCAGCCAGTTCGCCGTGGCATACGGAGCTCCATCGCAGTCTTTAACACTGGTAGCATGCCGCGACAGCGTGGACGTGAACCGTATGTGCAGTTGACGGACTTTGAGCGAGGGCGTATAGTGGGCATGCGGGAGGCCGGGTGGACGTACCGCCGAATTGCTCAACACGTGGGGCGTGAGGTCTCCACAGTACATCGATGTTGTCGCCAGTGGTTGGCGGAAGGTGCACGTGCCCGTCGACCTGGGACCGGACCGCAGCGACGCACGGATGCACGCCAAGACCGTAGGATCCTACGCAGTGCCGTAGGGGACCGCACCGCCACTTCCCAGCAAATTAGGGACACTGTTGCTCCTGGGGTATCGGCGAGGACCATTCGCAACCGTCTCCATGAAGCTGGGCTACGGTCCCGCACACCGTTAGGCCGTCTTCCGCTCACGCCCCAACATTGTGCAGCCCGCCTCCAGTGGTGTCGCGACAGGCGTGAATGGAGGGACGAATGGAGACGTGTCGTCTTCAGCGATGAGAGTCGCTTCTGCCTTGGTGCCAATGATGGTCGTATGCGTGTTTGGCGCCGTGCAGGTGAGCGCCACAATCAGGACTGCATACGACCGAGGCACACAGGGCCAACACCCGGCATCATGGTGTGGGGGGCGATCTCCTACACTGGCCGTACACCACTGGTGATCGCCGAGGGGACACTGAATAGTGCACGGTACATCCAAACCGTCATCGAACCCATCGTTCTATCATTCCTAGACCGGCAAGGGAACTTGCTGTTCCAACAGGACAGTGCACGTCCGCATGTATCCCGTGCCACCCAACGTGCTCTAGAAGGTGTAAGTCAACTACCCTGGCCAGCAAGATCTCCGGATCTGTCCCCCATTGAGCATGTTTGGGACTGGATGAAGCGTCGTCTCACGCGGTCTGCACGTCCAGCACGAACGCTGGTCCAACTGAGGCGCCAGGTGGAAATGGCATGGCAAGCCGTTCCACAGGACTACATCCAGCATCTCTACGATCGTCTCCATGGGAGAATAGCAGCCTGCATTGCTGCGAAAGGTGGATATACACTGTAGTAGTGCCGACATTGTGCATGCTCTGTTGCCTGTGTCTATGTGCCTGTGGTTCTGTCAGTGTGATCATGTGATGTATCTGACCCCAGGAATGTGTCAATAAAGTTTCCCCTTCCTGGGACAATGAATTCACGGTGTTCTTATTTCAATTTCCAGGAGTGTATATTTTGCATGCCATGGCGTTTTTCGCGCCAATGTAACCAGTCTTCGCTCACTGCAAACATTTCATTTTTAAGTAATTTTTCGTACAAGAACAGTACCTTTCCTTTTATGATTTCCCCGAACAACGCTGGTCCTTTTCTCCTCTCCTGCTCAGATCACACTCACAAAGCTTTGTCTCGAATTTCACTTTTAGCTTTCTTCAGTCTTGCGTTTTTTTAGTCCTTTCACGTCACCGACTGTCATTGTATGACTTTCAAGTGTTTTCGTAGTTTTTCCCGTCTTCTACAGTTGTTATGCCAATCTCTGGCTCACACGCAATGTTTTGAAGAGACTCGCCTAACCTAACTTTTTAAGCATTTCCAAATTCTCATCTAAAGACATCGTCACATGATTACGTTTAATACATATCAAGTTTAGTTTCACACGCTTTAGCACGTGAAAAAAGCACTGTTACTAATTTACGAAACAAATGCATTCACAATAAAATTACTGAGCGATTAGAAACAAGTTATTTCCTACTAAAACTTATCGAGCTACCGCAACTATGAGTGGTCAGCTGGCTACTGAACCATATAGTGGACGATGTGTCATCGAGAAGTCCTGACGAGCACCGGTAAGTATTTGAAAATGTATCGGGATATTAATTTTGTTTCAGGATATATACAAAAACCAGTGCTGTGGAATTATCATTCGGTATCATACAAGCAGAACTTAAACATAAAATTAGTTTAGCGATGGCCTACCGTGGTGGCCGAGCGGTTCTAGGCGCTACAGTCTGGAACCGCGCGACCGCTACGGTCGCAGGTTCGAATCCTGCCTCGGGCATGGATGTGTGTGATGTCCTTAGGTTAGTTAGGTTTAATTAGTTCTAAGTTCTAGGGGACTGATGACCTTAGAAGTTACGTCCCATAGTGCTCAGAGCCATTTTTTAGTTTAGCGATGGATCGTGGTTCACCTCTGAGACCCCTCTGGAGCCCTCCTTGCACCTTCCGGTAGGGCAGCCTCTAATACTGTACATCTACATCTACATCTACATCTACATGGATACACTGAAAATCACATTTAAGTGCCTGGCACAGGGTTCATCGAACCACCTTCACGATTCTCTATTAATCCAATCTCGTATACCGCGCAGAAAGAATAAACACCTATATCTTTCCGTTCGAGCTCTGATTTCCCTTATTTTATCGTGGTTATCGTTCCTCCCTATGTAGGTCGGTGTCAACCAAACATTTTCGCATTCGGAGAAGAAAGTTGGTGATTGGAATTTTGCTAGAAGATTCCGTCGCAACGAAAAATGCCTTTCTTTCAATGATGTCCAGCCCAAATCCTGTATCATTTCTGTGACACTTCTCCTATATTTCGCGATAATACAAAACGTGCTGACCATCTTTGAACTTTTTCGATGTACCCCGTCAGTCCTATCTGGTAAGGATCTCACACCGCGCAGCAATATGCTAAAAGAGGATGCACAAGCGTAGTGTAGGCAGTCTCCTTAGTAGGTCTGTTACATTTTCTAAGTGTCGTGCCAATAAAACGCAGTGTTTGGTTAGCCTTCCCCATAACATTTTCTAAGTGTTCCTTCCAATTTAAGTTGTTCGTAATGGTAATACCTAGGTATTTAGTTGAATTTACGGCTTTTAGAGTA
The DNA here is from genome assembly GCF_021461385.2 of Schistocerca piceifrons. Lineage (NCBI taxonomy): Eukaryota > Metazoa > Arthropoda > Insecta > Orthoptera > Acrididae > Schistocerca > Schistocerca piceifrons. Next base: position 659,508,476 of record NC_060139.1, read on the forward strand.
GACTGATTTATCGTGTAACCGAAGTTTAACGAGTTCCTTTTAGCACTCATTTGGATGACCTCACTCTTTTCGTTATTTAGATTCAACTGCCAATTTTCACAACATTCAGAGATCGTTTCTAAATCGTTTTGCAGTTTGATACACTGCTTGACAAGTGCTAAGGAAAAAATGACACTTAGTAGAATAACTGTCACCTGCTACGGAACAACCGACACTTGCTACGGAACAGTCGGCCAACGATGGTTAAAGAAAATGTAGAAGGCGGGACGAGTTAACTGCAGCAAAGCCTGTGCACGAACGTTCTGCGTACATTCGACAATTCATGCAGTACGGTATTTGACGAAGATTGTTGTGGAACCGATTAGTGCGACATTCCGTGTGGTACGGCAACAAGTCTGCAAGACGTCATTTGACTGCTTACGATCGTGGACGGGCAGTTGGACGACTCGAAGCCGGCCAAAGTGCCACTACTGTGGCCACAGTGATGGGTATGTCCAAAAGTGTCATCTCGCGATAAAAACAAAAAAAAAAAAAAAACCGCAGCTGAAAATGGAAATGCAATGTGAAAGCATGTAGGTGGTCGTAGACGGTGTAAGTAGGCTGTTTAGGTTTTTGTGTTGGTAACGCCACGTAGCTCTCTGTATTAAGATCACTGACTTTGCTGTGTGCCGTCTGTGGCTGGTTGAACTCATTGTTGGACTATTCGCTTGTGTAGTGTTGGGCAGTTGGATGTGAACAGCGCGTAGCGTTGCGCAGTTGGAGGTGAGCCGCCAGCAGTGGTGGACGTGGAGAGAGAGAGATGCCAGTTTTGAGAGGTTACTATAAGCGAACGATCTGGACGTGTGTCCGCCAGAGAAAGGATATATATATATATATATATATATATATATATATATATATATATATATATATATATATAGGGCTATTACAAATGATTGAAGCGATTTCATAAATTCACTGTAGCTCCATTCATTGACATATGGTCACAACACACTACAGATACGTAGAAAAACTCAAAGTTTTTTTCGGCTAAAGCCGCACTTCAGGTTTCTGCCGCCAGAGCGCTCGAGAGCACAGTGAGACAAAATGGCGATAGGAGCCGAGAAAGCGTATGTCGTGCTTGAAATGCACTCACATCAGTCAGTCATAACAGTGCAACGACACTTCAGGACGAAGTTCAACAAAGATCCACCAACTGCTAACTCCATTCGGCGATGGTATGCACAGATTAAAGCTTCTGGATGCCTCTGTAAGGGGAAATCAACGGGTCGGCCTGCAGTGAGCAAAGAAACAGTTGAACGCGTGCGGGCAAGTTTCACGCGTAGCCCGCGGAGGTCTACGAATAAAGCAAGCAGGGAGCTAAACGTACCACAGCCGACGGTTTGGAAAATCTTACGGAAAAGGCTAAAACAGAATCCTTACCGTTTACAATTGCTACAAGCCCTGACACCCAATGACAAAGTCAAATGCTTTGAATTTTCGGCACGGTTGCAACAGCCCATGGAAGAGGATGCGTTCAGTGCAAAACTTGTTTTCAGTGATGAAGCAACATTTTTTCTTAATGGTGAAGTGAACAGACACAGTGTGCGAATCTGGGCGGTAGAGAATCCTCACGCATTCGTGCAGCAAATTCGCAATTCACCAAAAGTTAACGAGTTTTGTGTTTAAAGTTTACGGCCCCTTTTTCTTCTGCGAAAAAAAAGGTTACAGGACACGTGTATCTGGACATGCTGGAAAATTGGCTCATGCCACAACTGGAGACCGACAGCGCCGACTTCATCTTTCAACAGGATGGTGCTCCACCGCACTTCCATCATGATGTTCGGCATTTCTTAAACAGGAGATTGGAAAACCGATGGATCGGTCGTGGTGGAGATCATGATCAGCAATTCATGTCATGGCCTCCACGCTCTCCCGACTTAACACCATGCGATTTCTTTCTGTGGGGTTATGTGAAAGATTCAGTGTTTAAACCTCCTCTACCAAGAAACGTGCCAGAACTGCGAGCTCACATCAACGATGCTTTCGAACTCATTGATGGGGACATGCTGCGCCGAGTGTGGGAGGAACTTGATTATCGGCTTGATGTCTGCCGAATCACTAAAGGGGCACATATCGAACATTTGTGAATGCCTAAAAAAACTTTTTGAGTTTTTGTATGTGTGTGCTAAGCATTGTGAAAATATCTCAAATAATAAAGTTATTGTAGAGCTGTGAAATCGCTTCAATCATTTGTAATAACTCATATATATATATATATCACGACTTTTGAACATTATTAGGGTAAATTCATTGTTTGTTCTCTACCAAAATCTTTCATTTGCTAACTATGCCTATCAGTAGTTAGTGCCTTCAGTAGTTAGAATATTTTATTTAGCTGGCAGTATTGGCGCTCGCTGGATTGCAGTAGTTCGAGTAACGAGGATTTTTATGAGGTAAGTGATTCACGAAAGGTATAGGTTATTGTTAGTCAGGGCCATTCTTTTGTAGGGATTATTGAAAGTCAGATTGCGTTGCGCTAAAAATATTGTGTGTCAGTTTAGTGATGATCAGAATAAGTAAATAGAGAAATATTTGAGTACGTTCAGTTTTACTCAGCTGTCTCTGTATCAAATAACGTAGAAGTTTACCAGCACAGTAATTTAATTTTTCAAAGGGGACGTTTCAACGGACCACCACACCACGAGAGGACCGACACGTAGGCCTAGTGGCGAAAGGGAACCGACGTTTCACTAGTAGGCAGATTGCTGCAGACGTTGAAACTAAAAAAGATATATGTGTCTCTGCCCGAACTATTTCGCAGCGATTAAATCCGGCTGGTCTGCATGCTCAGAAGCCTACTAAATTCATTCCACTTCAACCACATCATCGTTGAAAAAGAATCCTTTGGTGTAGGGAGCATGTTGGTTAGGACCAGCAACTGTGGTTCTGAGTGATGTCCGACAAATCCGCCGTCACCGTGGCAAGGGATTCTGGCCGACAGTTAGGATGGAGAGAGAGGGGAACACATTAAATATCAAAGAATGTTGACGAACGTCATCAGTATGACATAGGCGTTACGGTGTGGGCAGACATTATGTGCAATGGTCGATGCCACTGCATTCTTTGTGCGAGGTACTGTTACAGCACAGCGGTGTTGCAGGGAGGTTGTTACTCAGGATCATCTCCGTTTGTTTAGTGGTCGGCAGGTCCAGACTTTCTGTTTATTGACGACAATTCCCACCCACACAGGATCGCTGGGGTGTTACACACGCTAGAAAGTTAACGTATTGGAACCACTTCCTCTCCGAGCCGTGAAAGAACTGAAAACCGCCTTGAGAGAGGAGTGGGACAGTAATCCGTCAAGGAGTCCTCAAAAGTTTGGTAGCCAGCATCAGTAACACGTGCAAAATAGGTATTGCTTCCCTAGTAGTGCATGTTCCTTACTGAGAGTACGATGTCGACCTTTGTGTCGGTAGTTCAATCTATGTCAAACGTTATCTTTATTTTCATCTACTATCCTGCTTTCCCTCGTGATTAAATCTGTACCATTTCAAGTTATAAATACACCATCATACATGTACATCATACATGTACCGTGTTTGATGTTTTCTAACGTTGCTTGTGATTATTTCTGTCCAACAATATCCCTGTTCCCTAGCAATTATCAAGCAGTGTACGTCGTCTCTGACCCGGCATTTCAGAGTCTCGGAAGAGATAGCAAGTGACGCAAAATTTCTCGAAACTGCCTGTAGTTAGAGCAAGACAGCTGAGAGGAAAAGAACGTGTGCCGCTTCTCCGAATGGCTCATGTTTTGCTTAGATAACCTTGGAGTTAATCTACAGCGAGCTAGTAATGCACAACACCCACTGTATCGGTTTCCTGGTCGGCTGTGTCAATGGGAGCGGCGCCCCTAAAACGTCTGGTCAAATGCGGCAGTCAAGAAGTTGCATGAGGATTAAATGCAAATGAATAGAGGTCTGAAATATACTAACTGCTTCTCCATCTCTCTCTTTTCTCTCTCAATTTTTGTATCACTCAATGTCAGGTGGTTATGATCGTCTCTGTTGACGGCAAAGAAAGTGGTAGCTGTAAGCTATTCCACGTCTCTCTCACCACTAGTTCATGGAGACAGTTGAAAAGACGCTATTAGTTTGAAACCTTATGTATTTGGCCATTATGATTACCAAAACGACACAAACAGATATGAACCAGGCAACGTGTTAGTTGTTAGTTGTTCATATACTAAGTGATCTACAGTATCTTTGTATGCCCATAGGCCGCTGACATTTCCATGAGGTTAGCTCGTGGGAACATGTAAGATGGCCGCTGTACATTGTATGCCATGCTCCCCCTGGTAGCGCAGATGTTGTTGTTGGATGCAGTATAAATAAAGTAATGAGTGTTGGGACATTATAGCCATCGGACTATCAACGAAGATAAAATCCCGTCCAAACGGTGGCAATGTTGCTAAAAGACTTCTTATAGAAATAACAGATACATGTGCTCCATCTGGAATAGGCGTATGAACTATTAGACAAATATTAATAAGTTTCTAATACGTGTTTCATGTCGTGAAGATTAACCATCATCCGCGCCATGAGTGCTTCAGGAAACGCGAGCAAGCACGAACTTGATACTTGCGTGAGTAATTTCAATGTAATACACAGCGTACTTTAAACACGAATATTTCGCGGGTGGCTGAATATTCGCTTCTCATCATGTCCTGGACATTAAACTCATCCGCGATGCGACACATACGCGCGCCCTCGGCAACAGGAACTGAGTTTAAACAATTATTGTGAACTCTCCACACCAGGACGAAAAATGCCTGTTATAGACAAAACCCCATCTGTGAATAATTTTTATACCTGTATACCAAGTACAATGACGCTCACATTTACGGATGTTGTTTCTAGTCTCAATAGAAGCACAATTTTACCTCAGTTTCACGTGATTATCTGCCCCCCTCCCGAGTAGATATTAATTAGTTGCTGTAACGCATGCTGTTGATAAAATTGTAGTGCCTTGCTGTTTGCAGTATATCAGGTACATGGACATTATAGGTACCGGTCATCAGCGTAGTGAATGAATGCTGGGCACTTATATAGGCCGTTCCAGAAACGTTGCGACAAACTTCGAGGGACAGTAGAGGGTATTTTGAGGAACAAAACGAGGATAGCTACCCATGTTCGGATACGTCACCTAACGACGCTACAGAGCATCGAAATCTTGCATGCCGAAAAACTTGAGATTTTTTAGGGTTCCAAGAGAAAAATAAATTGCAGGTAGAAACCCGTGTTCGAAACCGTCATCCGCCGAGGTAGCAGAGCATCGCATTCGTAGGAGACAATGCCTTTCTGTACAGCAGCTAGCTGCATCTTCTCTACTGGCAATCGTGCAATCACTCACGATAACAAAATAACAAACAATATTGCAAGATGTTCCTCCTACAGCCTGTCAGCTACAAAGTCGCGTTTGCTGCCGAAGGGATCGTCTCTACAGCGTCGCGAGATGACGTTTCCGGACACGAGTTCCTATCCTCAATTTGTTCCTCAAGACACCCTCTACAACCCTTCGAAGTCTGTTGCAACATTTCTGGGATACCCTGTATACTTGCTGGGCCACTTACAAGTATCTTGTAAGTAGTGGCTCTAATAATACTCGATCTATCCTCTAGCGGCGTGAAAAAGAAGCAGGCACACTCTTGATGAAGTGGATCAAGGCTTCTTGTAGCATATGTTTCGTGAGGGTCTCAGCAGGGCTGGTTTAAGGGCGAAGCGCCACAACGGCCGCTTGGGCGATACGTTGAGAGGTGTTCCACAGACACCCAAGTGCCAAATTTGCTAGCAGGGTGTATTATAATTAGTTGCGAAAACTAACGCTGCTGGAAGTATATGATAATACTTGTCCAAGTAAACTAGGACACATTGCATACGCATTCGCAGTTACCTCGCAAACGGCTTATTTGCAGATCCAAGTTTACTGGCACGTTTTTTCCTCTGTCACTGAATACTTTCAGATTGTCAGTTATCATTGTAACTTGTGATCCATCATCATCACCATCATCATGATTTCCTTTCAGCGAGCCGGGTAAGAACTTTGTGAACGACATGCCTCCAATGATTTCTATCCCAAGTTACTCTTCTCCCCTTGACGTCATTAATCTGACCTGGTCACCCCTTCCTGGGCCGCTCAGTCGATCTTTTTCCTAGTACCTCCACTCCATATACTGACGTGAACAACCCAGTACACATATAATAAAAATATTTCTTTAAACTCTGTTAATGATCTCGAAAAAGTACCTTAAATGTAAATGAATTCTTTGTTCTTCTAATATTTAGCACTGGAATAATATTTAGAATTTTGTTTCTGCTACAGTGGAAAGTTTTTACCGAGGAAGCGATGAAACACAAGTAATGTCTGAGGGAGGCGGGGTTAAGTGTGGGGAAGGAAGGGCGAGAGAGTGACACCAAATGATATGTTGCTGGGGGGGGGGGGGGGGGGGGGGGTTCTCGAACCGCCCCTGGGTCTCAGTGGAGTAGCGTAAATTCGACATTCCAAAAGAACTCATTGATGCTCACTGAGATTCAGATCTGGATAATGAGATGATCTTACTATAATCGTGCCCCAGTTTCTATGTAAGGTACCTCGTCGCCTATTGCCACCAGTTGTGAGCTTCCGATCAACATGAGTGAATTATTTCAATCTTAAGTGGCTGCACTTCTATGACTCTTTAACGCAAGGACACCGTCACGATACATTCACGGTTGCTACTTTTTTTGTCTGCGAAAACACAATCTTGAAGATAAACTACTTTGGTAATTTGAACGGCTGTTCTTTCACACGAATTCACGGATGTCCTGATGAGTACGTCATTTGTTCACATTGATACGTGCCTGACAGTTTATTGAACAACGTATGTGCTTTGTGTTACATCATTTATGTAAGAACGGACTGCTGATATGTTCCTGTCAGAGCATTACAGTACGATGAGAAATACAACAAAATGCTGAAATAAGCCTGGAAAAGCAAAGATCGTTAAAGTTATCAGAGTTATTATTGTTATAATTTACTATTGTGTTCTGTTTATCTTTCTCCATATTTCGTCAGGTTTTATGCCAAATACGAGTAGTTGTCTGTTGCTGGTACATCCCTAAATCAATGCAACAATTCAAAAGGTACGTATTCAGGGTGATTACTTGATGATGTTACAACTTTCAGGGACGATGGAGGAGGGTACATTTATCGATCCGGGGTAAGGGACCACCCTGATCCGAAGACGACCAAGTCGAAAGACACGAGCAAAAATCGTTGTCATACCTCTGATGGGAGAATACATGTTCTGGTACTGTCGTTACTAAGACTGTATAGTAGGCAGCTTTCAGAGGTGGCAGTATGGACCAAGACAAGAAAAACATGTCTAGTAAATATGGGTTCTAGAAAGCATACTTTAAGAGCTATGACCACCTGTTCATTTTCTCTATTGTGGAACACATCTCTTCCACTAAACACGTGCAAATAGCTCTTAAGTTATGTATTTTAGAATCCATTTTACTGGACGTTTCTTCCTTATTTTGTTTCATATTACCCCCTACAGAAAACAGAAACAAAAGGACTCGCAGTAAAGGAAACGTGTTTGATATTACGTAGATGAACTTGGGCTCGTGTATCTTAAGGTATGCATTTTGGAGATGATGTTTACTAGACGTTTGTTTCTTATTTTAGTCCAGAACACCACCTCTGAAAGTTGACTGCCCAACAACATTAGCAACAACAGTAAGGTACACGTATTCCACCGTCAGAGGTAGCAAAACGGTTTTCGCTTACAGCTTTTGATCCCGTTGTTTCCGGATCAGTGTCCCTTACTACATATTGATACACTCACCCTTCCCATCAACCCTGAAAGTTTGCAACATTATCACGGAATCACCCTATATACTGGACACAACTGAACCTAGAAACTTCTGTGGCAGACCGTACCTGTGACGAAAAGCAGAGCGACGACTAGAGGCGCCCAGGGTATTAGCGAGCTGCGGCCCATGGCGGTCGTGTTGCGACTGACGCATCGCGGCAGATCTGCACAGAGGCGCCGTCTGATCCCTCCCTACAAGGCTATCTGCAGACTGACCTCGACCACACCGCAAGTCGGCAACATCAGTGACCGTCACGGTGCAAGGGGCATCACATGTAAGGGGGCAAACGCCGGCCGTCCACTGTAATGTAGGCAGCACACAAGCAGATCTGTCAAGGTATACTTACATGGAGGTGGGAGTCACACCTCAACGAGTCTTAATACCGTACCTGGTCATTGTATACTGTTCTCATGTTCTGTCTGGATGGTACTTAGAGACCTGCACAAGTAATCAATTATCTATCCGCAGTTTTTGGTTCAAATGGCTCTGAGCACTATGCGACTCAACTTCTGAGGTCATCAGTCGCCTAGAACTTAGAACTAATTAAACCTAACTAACCTAAGGACATCACACACATCCATGCCCGAGGCAGGATTCGAACCTGCGACCGTAGCGGTCACGCGGGTCCAGACTGAAGCGCCTTTAACCGCCGCAGTTTTTCAAACAGTTCTTACGGGACAAACAAAAAACATTTTACTGTTAATTTAGACACACATTAATTAATACGGATTGAATTGGAAACATCCCAAATGTGTACCAACAGCGTTTTGTCATTTTTTCAGTGTGTTACCAGTAGAATTTTTATAGCGTCTCACCTTTGTTTATACAGTATGGAACCGCGCGACCGCTACGGTAGCAGGTTCGAATCCTGCCTCGGGCATGGATGCGTGTGATGTCCTTATGTTAGTTAGGTTTAAGTAGTTATAAGTTCTAGAGGACTGATGACCTCCGAAGTTAAGTCCCATAGTGCTCAGAGCCATTTGAACCATTTTTTTCAAAGCTCTGTTTATCGTTTGTTACATTATTATCTTGTTTACTCGTTTCAGTATACTGTAGATGTAAAATTTGTTTAATTTCGGTTCAAATGGTTCAAATGGCTCTGAGCACTATACGACTTAACTTCTGAAGTCATCAGTTGCCTAGAACTTAGAACTAACTAAACCTAACTAACCTAAGGATATCACACACATCCATGCCCGAGGCAGGATTCGAACCTGCGACCGTAGCGGTCGCGCGGTTCCAGACTGTAGCGCCTAGAACCGCACGGCCACTCCGGCCGGCTTTAATGTCGGTATCTGTCCTTTGTTAAGCCTATGTAGTTTCGTTACTAAGGTATCGATCAATGTATACTCTGAAATGTCCAAAAAAACTGTACAATCATATTTCCAGTTTTGAGATGGCAGCATGGGCATGTGAGCAAAAAAGTGTCTGCAGGGAAATAGAGTAGGATGTGCTCTTGGGAACTATCTGGCACTAAGCGACAGCGTCGCTTCGTCAGGGAAAGATTTTAAAATTATTCGTGTGACGAATTTTTTAATGAGCTGTGCAGGGCGATTGATCTAATAGGGACGCAGGAACGTTTCGTAAAAGGGGAACGGATATTCTGTTCTTTGAGAGTGTGGCCCAGGAGATACTTGTTGGGATGAAAGGGATAAATATGCCCTCTTTGTTCTTCGTTTGTAGAGTACTGTAATCTTGATGAAAGGTTTCGAGACTGTTTGAAAATAAGTATATTTTCGGAAGCATATGGCATGATGATGGTGATGTAGACAAGGAAGACTATATTGACGGCGAAATATATTTTGTGTATTATTTCGATTCCATAAAATGAGGAGTGACGTGCCTAATGTGTTCTACAGTGCGGCTGATGGATTTTTTTTTTTTTTTTTTTTGCCGCTGCTGACTCCATATAGACGGGGACAATTCTGTCGGCAATAGAAGTATCCCGGTCTTGAGCCAAATGGATTTAATATATATACAAACGAAATAGTATAATTAAAAAGAGTGAGGTATTAAATACATATCTAAAATCATTAAGAGACGATTTACACGTCTGTTGATTAAATAATAAACTGTTGACATATTTTTGGTTAGTTGACACAGGGAATGGTTACGATAAGGAAGTTTAGGTGTAGGTGTAGGTATAATGGAATGTGTTCGGTGTGCTATGATCCGTGAAGATGAGGGTAATTACGACTGGAGGAGGTTGGATGTGAGGAGACAGATTTGGAGTATGACAGTTGCGTATGGGTGATGGGGAAGGCATAAGGGAAGAAGGAGAAGGAGTTAGAGATCCCTTACTGGATATGGTATGGATGGAAGAGTTAGTGCTGATAAGCTGGATAAACGTCAGGGCGGATTTCCGGGACCCTATTTCATTGGAAGTGGGTATCTCAGTAACGCGTATCTACAGGACACATCGATAATGACAAATGTAATGTAAAAGGAAAAGTAGCAAAAATCGTTACCGCTACTCAGTTCCCAAAGATAGACTCTGTGACTGACACAGTCAGCATCTGAGGATTTGTGTTTCTAATAATAATGCATGTTTCATTTTAATTAAAACTGCAAGGTATATTTTGAGCAGAATCATCGTTAGCCATTGGACCTCCAGTGTGTGATATGGAGCCCTCTTGCCTTTTTCACTCTTTACGGCCTTTTACCACCAACATCCAAGTTGCTCTTCGGTGTTTTTTGATGTTATCTACCTACCTTCCATTACGCTGTCTTCTCGGTATTTTATTACCTCCTGGAAATGAGCAAAAAATTCCTTGGTTGTTTTGTCATTTATTCCCCTTGCTACATGTGCCACTTCCATTTCATTTTCATTACTTTCTGAATTATATCTCTCACTCCAGTATGTTCTCTCATCAATCTGTTTATTCTTCTAGCATAGGAAATGACGAAAAGATGCTATAGATGTAAGTCACATCCATAATAATTTTGCGTAAGTTTTTTTTCCAAAATAAATTCAATTGGGTTTTCACAATTATATGTTCATGAACTTCGGGAACGTAGGAGATTCAGTTCAAAATGGTTCAAATGGCTCTGAGCACTATGCGACTTAACATCTGAGGTCATCAGTCGCCTAGAACTTAGAACTATTTAAACCCAACTAACCTAAGGACGTCACATACATCCATGCCCAATGCAGGATTCGAACTTGCGACCAGAGCGGTCGCTCGGATCCAGACTGTAGCGCCTAGAACCGCACGGCCACTCCGGCCGGTCGGAGATTCAGTAATACAATATGGAAGTGGCCAATGAAAATAGTAGTATGACGTGATACAGGTTTTAGTAAAATATTGGAATTTTATGTTCGTAAAAGGCATTACGTAAACATAATTATTTGTATACAGGGTGAATTATAAGTACATCGGAGGTTATTCACAGATACCTCCTGATTGTTATGATATAAAGGACACACGATCTCCGGCGGCTCGCTACAGAGTTATTTCATTTCGTTTCGTTTCTTGCCCCAAATTGGCTTTGACCTGTATTGCATTGTAAATAGCGCACAACAGGGCAAATGTCGAAGACTGTCTTACTACCATTCGCTCACAGTACCTGGTGTCTCGTCGCCCCTCAAATTTGCATTGAGTACTGCTCGGTTCTGTCCAGGGTGTTGTGTTTCGGCAGCGTTAGTTGTGCAGTAACACTGACAGACAGCATTATGGATATGCTTACTGATGAAGAGTTGGCGAATATGCACGCCGTGTATGGGTTCCCTGAATGCAATAGAAGAGCGGCACAAAGCCTCTATGCTCAACTGTTCCTGCACCGACGGCAACCACATCGCAGCACTTTTACATCTCTTTTGAGGGTTGTTGCATTACTCTGTGATGTGCGTTGTACCTTTTGGTTATTGCATATTACAGGTTTCCTCACAGTTGTGAAGATATTTTCACAGAAACAAGGGTGATTGCCGAAACAAACCGAATAAATTACCATTACATTAATACACTGTACCGACCCTTAGGATACTTTGGGTCCCTTATACCAATATACTCATGAGGTATCCCGGAACAACCTGTCAAATGTTGTCGGGGGAGTTCTGGTGTACCCTGAATACAGAGCGATTCTCATTAACGTTTAAAAATTAAAAATGTAGACGTCGCAACGACCAATTATTTAATATAAGACAAATGCGGTCGCAAATGTCGGGAAATACTCCAAAAGTGGATGACAACATTGACGTCACTAGATGACGTACCTTGCCGCGCGTGGTTGCCGATCCTGCACTCGCCGGTAGAGCCAGTGCTCCACATCGCTGCACAACGGTGCAAATTTCGAACACCTTTTGTAAATGTGATCTGTTGTAAACGTCAAAGTTACAACAAAATTACTCATCTGACTGTAACCAAACAAAAGCTAGCCCGACATTTGCGATCCCTTTAGTTTTGTACTATAGTACTTGTCTTAGCGTCATCTACATTGCTTTGGAGGTTTTTAAACGATAGTAAAAATCACCCTGTATAAAAATGTGTATAGTAGTATGCGTAGGAATAATGAACACTGACGTGGACTTCTGAAGAAGTTCTGGGTGTCGAATTAAAGCTTCAGTCGTTGAACCAAGCTTCACAGAAACGGAGTGTACGAAAATATGCATTTTTTTCTATTACAAGAGACAGGCTGTAAACCTTTTATGTATTGTGGGCTCATTGAACTTTCGTGTGACTATTTAAATGTGTGCACGTGCAATCTATTCTAGGCTGCCTGCTACACTACCGTCAATTATGATCTTCAGCGCTAATGAGTGCCTGAAGCTCCTTAGCTAATACTATGTGAAACAATTTATTAGCACTATTGTATACAGTACATTCGTGCATTGCGGAAGGACATGAATGAAATGTTGGAAGATTGTGGAATAGCCTACGTAAGGAAATTTTTGTAGTGCGTCACAGACAGGCACAAACTCAGGTAACATTTCGTCACTAAAAAGCGTGGCATTTCAAGTAAAGTGTCAGTTAGTGAAATATTTGGCCTAATACCTCACGAAACATTTCTGAAAGCACGTATGTCCGAGTTCAGTTAAATTAACGAGAGCTGTAAGAATACATGCTCAACAAGGCGATGAACAGTGTTTTGCTAAAAGCTGAATTGTTTCTTAGTTTTTCATGTGTGTTGATTCACCAGCATTGAAAGACATACTCAGTACTTTTAAATTTGCTCTAACACTAATTCAAAATATATATTGGCGCGATCCAAAGACAAAATTTGCGCTAAGTACTCTGAACCGTACATTATTATTTCACATCTGTAGATATTGTTTAACCGCTTCTATATGTATATGTGAGTGCACAGTTCTCTTCATGGTTCTTTCCTTGCAGTGCAGGTGTTGTAGACATGTTATTACTATCCGTTTTATTAATCAAAAGTAGCGTGTCACGTTGACTGTTTTTATTTTCGAGATACTCCCTCGTATTTCATATATATAACAATTATTCGGCCACTGTTAACTGTACTAGTAGTTGTGTAACAGTACTTCGCTTCAGGTAGCCTGTAGTTACTTCCAGCAACACTATCCCAAGATACGATACACTCCATTGAAATCCCTCGTTCAGAAAATTATTGTGTGCGTTATAATCTTAGTAACTCGACAAACTTGAATGTTTTTCACATTAAAAGTACACATTTAACTGCAAGTAATCAGAACTGGTAATATACACTGATTTAAAATTTTCTTTTTCACACACAAGAGGAAACTTAGTTTTGAAATCCCTATTTTGCTTGACAAAAACATCCCAGCCTACTTTCTTCTTTGTTATTTATTTTGTTTGGTCGTCCATTCAGTGGGTGACTTCATCTAACTTGAATAAAAAAAAAAGCTCTTCAAATCGTTCTATGACGTTCTTGCTGATCTTTGCGATGTGATGATGAAATATTACTTGAGTCCTACTGTAATTGATTTTTAGGCCTACTTTGAAACTTTTACTATTATTTTCTTCCATTCGTTTTTGACTATTATCTGCTCTAATGACTAGCAGTAAAACATGAACAAGTGAACGAAACGCTTAACCAGTTTATGCCTCTGGAAACTTGCTTTGGGTTTTGCTCACAACTGTTTTGGTCTTAAAAACCTAAATAAAGTCTGGTGATATGTAAATGTATTAAATTTAGTGATGGATGACAAAGGAACGCTAACTGAAGGTAGTTAATCAAAAGAAGAAATGCTGAATTTCGTTTACAAATGCCCCTTTGTAAAGGAAGATTCAAGAGTACCGCCACAGTTAAATACTTGCACCATTGTAAAGATATGAGTGGGCGACCTCGAGAGACGGCTGAAATCACTGAAATTAAACAAGATCGAGGTGGTCTTTGTCAGTTTCTACAAAGAATTTTGGCTGATATTGCTCCTCTTTTAACCATAACTTACCACATGTTCCCAGAAATTTAAAAAAAAAATGGTACCTACATTTGAAAGAAACGGCAAGTTACAATAGTTTACAAGAAGAGTAACAGAAGTGATCCGCAAACCTGCCATCTGCAGTCACTGGCACCAACATGTTGTAAGACTTTCGAACGTATTCTGAGCTCAGATCTAATGATGAGCCTGGAAAAAATGACCTGTTGCATGTAAACCAACACGGATCGCAATAACGTCGAGAGTAGGAAGGCTAGGTGCTTCCAGCACATTTTGGCTAACTCTGAACCCTAGTGCTGGCATGTGAAGTCATTGACTTTAAACGCACAACGTCGCACGTACATCTTTCCTAATCCCAGGGGCGAGATGCTGAGTCAGCAGTGAACTGATACTCAGTTAGGAAAGAAAAAATTCTGCATCATCAGCAAAAATGCTGTTCCTTCGACAAAAATCCGTCCTCGACAGCAACACACACAATTCGCTCTCCCAATGAGAGGTTAGTATCTGACCAGCAATTGAAATGAAACACACAATTATAGCGAGTACTGTACCACCTATTAAAATGAAACAGCCAACCACTATGTAGCCATAATATTCAGAAATATCAGAATGAGCCGAATATTTTGTATTATGTTCAAAAGTATCCAAATGACCTTTATTTATTAAAATATATAAAGGTAGTGACTTACAGTATTTCCACATTAATATACGTAAGCTTCCCTAACTTATAAATTTAGCAGTACTTCTCAGGGAGCGTAGTCTGATAAATGTACCACACTTGGTGCAAGACAAAATAGAGCCCTAAAAAAAGTATTTTCATGTCTAATATACACGTGACACTACTGGTGATATAACTTATACATTAAGCAGCACTTCGCAGTGAGCTTAATTCGTTCTCTGCATGCCACTTGGTGTTATGCACTATGGAGTCTCAAGTCAAATATTTCCAGATCTGATTTGTCTGTATTATTTGCCAAAAATATCTTCCTAGGCCAAAATGAGACTATATTATTGGTAGGACAAAAACAATATATGATTTATCAAAAATATGTAAGTACATACACAATGAAACTGTCAATGTTATTTCTATGTCAAAACATACAAAGTGTATAACTTCCGTGTCTACAATGTATGTCAGAGAGGCGTCAGAAACAATTTTTATGTCAAGTTTCACGATATTATTTTCAAGCGAGAACATGTAGATGATGTAGCTTAACAGTAATGTCATGTCGAAATAGTTCTATAGCAGTCTACATTTCATCCTAGGCCTAATTAACTATATTACTGCTAGCATAAAAACAATGTATTGTTTATAGAAAGTATCTTTAAGGCACACACAGTGGTTAAGTCAATGTGATTATCATGTCTAAATTTTTCTGTAAAACTCATGTTTACCTAAATAACTGGTCAACTACCGGAAGAGTTTAATTAATGTGTAACCTATACTTGACGCCAAAAACATGATTGTGAACTCCAAATTAAGTGCCATACAGCTATTTCCAAGTGTAAATTGTTTGTAATATTTGTCAAAATACGTATACATAATGATATATCGATCTTAGATATGCCTTATTTCTTGATAATCGTAGCATTTGTTTGGTGCTTAAGTTCGTAGCATTTTTCCATAAGTTAATAAACACAACAGATACACCTGACAGAGACTTTAGCCTTGATAATATATATTCTGATTCACTATTTACAACAGTCTGTCAAAGGTAGAGAAAATTTACGATTCCGTGTCTGTAGAAATCACGTGATTTTGCGGCGAAGAACTCGTCGAGCCATGTTCAGAGCGCAGTTTCATCCAGCAAGGAAATTCCTTGAAAATTGTTCGATAGAGAATCTAAAAAGTGAAAATCTGAGGGCGCAAGTTCGAGAGAAATAGGTGGGTGCGCAATGACTTTTCATCCCAACTCTTGTACAGTGTTTTTGACAGTCTAAAGGAATGCAGGCAGGAATTATCGTCGAGTTGCAACACTTCAATCAGTCTTCATGGTCATTGTTCTTAGATTGCGTCTGCAAGACGTCTCAATTGTTAAGAATAAATGTCAGCAGTGATGGTTACACCTCAGGGTTCGGAGTACACCACACCGTTGCTGTTTCAACAGATGTATAACATTATCTTTTGTGGATGCACACTTTGTACGGGGAACTGCTGACTTGTTTGGGCTCAACCATTCCGTTATTTCCCTTATGTTAGCATAAGACACCACCTCTCGTCACCGATAGCGATACAGGTATGAATGGGCGATATTATACAAGAATCAGTTGATGAAGAGCAAGCAGAGATGCACATATGGCTTAGAGCATACCTTACCAAGACGCCCGATTTTTTAACTTTCTCCATCCCATGCAAATACGGCACACCAATTTTTCCACTTGTCACTCCATTTTCTACCGTCCACAGCTCCACTCATTATTTCCAGATGTCAAAATGACAGTATGTAAACTCAAATAGCAACAGTGAACTACAAATAAAAAATGAGAATCTATAAGTAAATGCACAGCAATTGGAATACCAACAGCAAAACGAAAACAGCACGATCTAATCCACCAACCTAATACAAAGATTGCGCTATGCTCGCCTGATGTTCTTAGAGGTTTTTCAGTAACGCTTCACCTCACCAAACACCTTTTTAGTGGAGAATGAGACAATGCACCATTTTCTACACTAGATAAATATAATCAATATTCTTAATTAGCTAATGTAGATTTTCAATTACTTTTTGATCTTGGGCATACTTGTGGTAGTACCAATGTTAACTTTCCAACACTTTATTACAACGCACCGTACAAAAAATTATGCATTTTGATCAGATGTGTAATGCTTTTTATCACTTAAACTACTTATTTTTGTAACACACGGCTATACCTCAGTAACGTATGAAATACGAAATGTTTACACAACACAGTATCGCTAACATAGTCAAAGAAAATGTTGGAACATGCTTCTACATAAAGAGGAAAGTTTATTATCTTGAAAATTCGATCTTTTCACCAAAATAAAATTATTTATCAAAATATTTAACAATTTTACGTACAAAACACACATGACAATATTCTTGTTATTTAATTTGCTGTAATATGACGATGTATGGGGTAATTTATTACAGTTTGCCGAAGAGGGAATTTGTTACAATTTTTACTGTAATATGTGGCACTTTGTTCCATTTTTGCTGTAACTAAATGAAATCTTTTACAGCTTTCCTGCAAATACTAATGTATGCAGGTGAAATATCATGTAGTCTCCACTGTGTGATAGCATATGTTAGCACTGTCAGCAGAAGAAGACCAATGTTTTGTAGTGTAAGATAAAGTTAATACTATAACTTGGAGTCACTATAATGTTTGACTGGCTCTGAAAATTAGTTGAAAATCAGTTATTGAAAGCATACCTACCCATTATTCTTATCTACACAAACTCGTATTAGTACAGTTCAGTGCGCTATTTCACTGAAGTTTTACGTAGCTTCCACTGTGTGGCAGCCTAAGTTAGCATTCCAAAAACCGCAGTTACTGCAAACGGCTTTGCGACACAAATGCCGCTGCCACACCAACCTTCACTTTAATAAGCACACTTGTAGTACTCACAAAATTCTGACATCGCCGGACATTGCACAGCTATAAACGCACTCCTGGCTATCCTGTCTGCAACTGCTATCTTTTCGATTCGTTTCCTCCTTTCTGCACCACTTAGCACCAAAGTGATCCACACAAAAGCAGTTTGAAAACCTAATGTGGACTCCAGACTTTCTCTTTGCTTTGTCAAAACTAACATACACATTCAAATAATCTATGGATATTTCAGGCATATTTGTAGAAAATATTCATTAATATACTTTTATTTTCTTTAAACAATATCTATCACATCATTTATCTTTAAAAGATTGTCGAAGACGTTTAACGACTTTAAAAGTCATCGATTCATGTAACATAATTTGAAAACATCGATATATATATATATATATATATATATATATATATTGATTTTTATAGTCACAGTTTAATAAAAAAAATTTAATTAATTCTTTGGCCAGATTTAGGCTGTTATGTTACATGTTGATCTCTTCAACAAACTTGTCTTCACCATTCATGAAGGAACAAGTCAGATCCATACACAGGTTCTGACAGAAAAGTTGCAAAAATGTCATAATATGTTTTTGTGTACAAGGCACACAGCACATTGAAGCCAAATGCCGTGCCTAAATTTTGCAGAGCACTGAACATTCCCTTTGCGTTAAAGGATGAAATTAAACAAGAACTTTACGGCCTTGAACAGAGTGGTATTATAGAATCCATTACAAGTTGTCAACGGACAACGCCAGTCGCGGTAGTGCAGAAACCAAGAAGTCACGTCCAGACTTCGTGCAGTTGGGCGGCCTTCCCTCATTACAGATGTCGGACGTCGTAGGCTGGGCAGATTGATAAGACAGGACAATCAGCGAACTGTGGCAGAACCAGCATCAGACCTAAACGCTGGGCAGAGTACAAATGAGTCTGAATACACAGTGCACCGAGCACTCGTAACGAAGGACCTCTGCAGTCGAAAGTGTTAACACAACGACATCGGCAACTACGACTTAAGTGGGCACGTGACCATTAGCACTGGACGTTGGCGCTGTGGCAGAGCGTTGCATGGTCTAATTAATCCCAATATCTTTTTCATCATGTTGATGGGAGGCCGCAGATCCATCGTCTTCCAGGGGAACAACTCCTTGACACCTGTACTGCGGGACGGAAACAAGTTGGAAGCAGAGGCACAGAGCAATCAGTCGCAATACCGTTAGTTTTTATTACTCTTGCACATCTAGATTTCGGCAGTAAATAGCCATCTTCAGTTCATTTGAGTTACAATCCAACAAACTCGCGGCAAAACATATCACCGTAAGATCTTACTGATGCAAGGCTCGCGGAGGCTCTGTTAAACTCCGGGGAACATTCACTTGGACATCCGTTGATCCACTGCAGCTCGTACAAGGCACCATGACAGCCAATGAGTAGTGTATACTGGCTGCAGACCACGTGCACCCCTTCATAACGATCATGTTTCCCGACGGTGGTGCCATGTTTCAACAAGACAATGCGCCATTTCATAAGGCCAGGAGTGTGATGGAGCTGTTCGACAAACACAGTGGCGAGCTACAGTTGATGTGCTGGCCCCCCAGCTCACCAAATTTGAACTCGATCGAAAACATGTGCGACGTGACTGAACGTGGCGTCAGATGTCATCGCCCACTCCCTGGAAATTACGGAGATTAGGTGACTGGTGTTTGAAGATGTGATGCAAACTCCCTCCAGCGACCTATCAAGTCCTCACTGGCTCCACGCCGCGACGCGACGCCGCTGTTATCCGTGCCAAAGGTGCACATACAGGCTATTAGGTAGATGATCATAATTTTCTGGATTAACAATATACAAATGCATTTGAAAGACGGCACACAAAGATTTATAATGATAAATTCTCCATTCAATCTCTTCCGACATAAGAGGCTACCATTCGGGGTTGTTATGATCTGAGTTTGTTTCAGCGTTATTTAAAACAATTACTTGAGAAGCCTCCTGTCAGTTGCAGCATTGAGGTGAATGTACTAGTCCCCGTCGGGTGACCAAAGTCAAGAACAGTTTTCGATGTGGTCGGTCCTAGGTTGAGTGAACGTCTGTGTATACCAAGTTGTGTCGACGATTTTCCCTTTGCCTTTACGGCAGAGTTAACAGGATGGGTGGTGACGTAAAGTCACTGATCTCCGGTTTTTGCGCCAATATGCTGGATTAAATTCCAAACCTCTCCGCAGTGTTTCATGAAACGAGGGCATGAGACGCTGTTGATGGTGATCCATCCGTTAGATGGGAACGTTACGCTTGGCGGCCCTTGTGGCTCTATTCTAGAGGAGTAGGCTGTAGAGCCGGCCGGTGTGACCGTGCGGTTCTAGGCGCTTCAGTCTGGAACCGCGTGACCGCTACGGTCGCAGGTTCGAATCCTGCCTCGGGCATGGATGTGTGTGGTGTCCTTAGGTTAGTTAGGTTTAATTAGTTCTAAGTTCTAGGCGACTGATGACCTCAGAAGTTAAGTCGCATAGTGCTCAGAGCCATTTAGTAGGCTGTAGACTGGCACCCTCTCCGTTCTTTCATCACCTCCAACATGAACATGACATCTGAACATGACATTACACAACACACACACACACACACACACACACACACACACACACACACACACACACACACACACATTACAGTCACCAAAACTTAGCAGCTACATTCACACGGCTCTCATACTGCAAATGTAAAGGATAGGAGAAACCTTTCTCATTAGGCGGCTGAACAAGACCGTAGGGTCTCCCAGCCATTCATGCCATACGACTTGATTTTACCTTATAAGTCCCCTCAAGTTGTGAACTATGTGGATGACCTCAACGTCTCAGGAAATTTAAGTCGAAGCCTTCTTCAAAATTTTGAAAGTAGTAAATTTAACATGTAGTAAAGATAAATGCATGTTCTTCTAGTATGAAGTGGAATACTTAGGACACTTTCTGTCTGCCGCTCGGGGTCAGGCTTATCTCACAAAATACTTAACCAAATACAGACCTTCTGACTCACAAAGACCTCAAGCAATTACTTGCTGTAGGCCAAGTAAATTACTGCATGGAGTTTATTCCACATGCTGCATCCATAAGTAAAACACTTCACAAGTTGTAGTGCAAAGGCATAACATGGAATTGAAACAATGAATGCCAGCGTACAGCTAACTAATTAAACGACGTATGCTAGATGCCAAATCTTTAACGACATATGGTCCACATAAAATGTTGACAGCTGCAGCTGATGTGCCAGAATATTGCATGGGCACATGGGTTGCATGGTTCTGAATGGCCAACAGCGTTTATGTCAAAGACACTGGCAGGTGCTCAGAGGAACTACACTCCTGGAAATGGAAAAAAGAACACATTGACACCGGTGTGTCAGACCCACCATACTTGCTCCGGACACTGCGAGAGGGCTGTACAAGCAATGATCACACGCATGGCACAGCGGACACACCAGGAACCGCGGTGTCGGCCGTCGAATGGCGCTAGCTGCGCAGCATTTGTGCACCGCCGCCGTCAGTGTCAGCCAGTTTGCCGTGGCATACGGAGCTCCATCGCAGTCTTTAACACTGGTAGCATGCCGCGACAGCGTGGACGTGAACCGTATGTGCAGTTGACGGACTTTGAGCGAGGGCGTATAGTGGGCATGCGGGAGGCCGGGTGGACGTACCGCCGAATTGCTCAACACGTGGGGCGTGAGGTCTCCACAGTACATCGATGTTGTCGCCAGTGGTCGGCGGAAGGTGCACGTGCCCGTCGACCTGGGACCGGACCGCAGCGACGCATGGATGCACGCCAAGACCATAGGATCCTACGCAGTGCCGTAGGGGACCGCACCGCCACTTCCCAGCAAATTAGGGACACTGTTGCTCCTGGGGTATCGGCGAGGACCATTCGCAACCGTCTCCATGAAGCTTGTAAGTAGGCTGTTTAGGTTTTTTTTTATTGGTAACGCCACCTCTGTATGAAAATCACTGGCTGTGCTGTGTGCAGTCTGTGGCTAGTTTGCATTGTTGTCTGCCATTGTAGTGTTGGGCAGCGGCAGCTGGATGTGAACAGCGCGTAGCGTTGCGCAGTTGGAGGTGAGCCGCCAGCAGTGGTGGATGTGGGGAGAGAGATGGCGGAGTTTTGAAATTTGTCATGAACTGCTATATTTATATATGATGATATCAAGGTAAATACATTGTTTGTTCTCTATTAATATCTTTCATTTGCTAATTATCCCTATCAGTAGTTAGTGCCTTCCATAGTTTGAATCTTTTATTTAGCTGGCAGTAGTGGCGCTCGCTGTATTGCAGTAGCTTGAGCAGCGATTTTTGTGAGGTAAGTGATTTGTGAAAGGTATAGTTTAATGTTAGTCAGGGCCATTCTTTTGTAGGGAATTTTGAAAGTCAGATTGCGTTGCGCTAACAAAATATTGTGTGTCAGTTTAAGCACAGTCCTGTATAATTGTTCAAAGGGGACGTTTCATCATTATGATACCATGTTTTACTCGATCTTGTGTGGCTTGAGACCAATATGCTGAGAGGAAGGCATGGTAAAATTCTCCTTCACTGTGGCAATCGTGAATGACCGATCGCATTCTTACAGCTGGTTCATTCTCTAAGTAGCCACACATAAATTCTAATCTGTGCTCCAATGACCAGTTGGGAGGAAAACAATGAGAGAATTGATGGAGCCATGCTTGTGGATGAATGTCGTTGCCAGAATTTTTAAATGTTTTGAATTTACGTGTAGTAATGAACAGCTTATAGTCAAAGTCATCATGTCGGCGAGTCGCATATCGGTCATTGTTACGTCGTTTCGGCAGTTCCATTTCAAAATTCGGTGCACCTTGCCAATTTCTTTCATAACTTCCGAAGTGTCCTGTGTTATTATTTTGTGGTTGTTCCGTATTTCTAAGTCCCTCTTCCCGCATTGGAGCGCGAGTGGCCTCTGAAATACGTAATTCTTGTATTACCTGAGTCAGCTGATCTTGTACTTCCCGGATTTCTCTTTGGTGTTGCGTATTAATTTGATTCTGATTTTGTTTGAATTTCCTAATTTGTTCGCACTCTTCTGTGTCATTAAAGACTACCGGTCTTGCGTCAATCAGATTATCATCTACCTTCGTAGATAAATTAGTGAACTGATCCAAAAGTTCGGCTACTTTCTCCGATAGTGTACTTATTTCCTCAGTGTGTTTTTCTGAAACAAGTTTCAGAGTATCTACTGTGTCCTTAAAGTTTTCCTGAGTTTTTGCAAGTTGCGTAACCGAATCGGTAGATGCAACTGAGTCAAATTTAGCTTGCAAGGTCTCATGATTTTCATGAACAATAATTTGCAGTTCTTTTATGGCTGCTTCGTGATTCTGTAATGCCTTTTCATGCCGCGAAAAAATAGGTTGAAAATGCTCACAAATTTGCGTTTTTACGTCATTACAGACTTTTTGACATTTCGATTCAATGTTATGTAACTCAGTAGTTAAATCTTCACGCCTTTGTTCAAGAGTTTGTTCCAATGAGTCTAACTTTTGAAGCTGTTGCTGTGTTTGTCTCTGATTTTGTTCCATTGTGTCTAACTGTTGCTGTGTTCGTCTCTGGTGTTGTTCCATTGTGTCTAACTTCTTGAGATTTTGTTCCACTGTGTCTAACTTTTCAAGCTTTTGTCCCATTTGTTGCATTAATTGTAATAACAATGCACTGGTGTCTGAAACATGTTCCTCAGTGCTTTTCGGCAGTGAAGTTGCACCGGCAACATTCACATTTTGACAAGCGGAAAATGTGTCTTGACTCATTTGAGAAAACGGTGAGAACCCAAAACCTGAGTCTGCAGTATTTGCAATACAGGGCGTTTCAAAAAGAAAGAGCAGATTTCAAACATTTATTTCTCAAAAACTACAAATGATAGAAACACAATTCAAACGTTTCTTGTCAGAGAAAGGTTCAAAGTTTTTCAATGGTCCGCGCAGAAGTTCCATGCAAATCCGCAGTGGCGCTGGCGTTTGTTTGTAGGAAAATGGCGACGACACCACAGGAACGATCATTTTGTGTGCTGCAATTTGCAAAGTTAGAGTCCATTGTTGGTGTGCAACGTGCATTCCGCCGTCAATTCAACAAACAGCCGCCTCGTCATAAGCAAATTTATGAGTGGCATCACAGATTCGTAGAAGATGGTTGCATCTGCAAGCGAAAAAGCACGGGTCGTCCACGCACATCGGATGAAAATGTCGAGCGTGTCCGTGCAGCTTACGAAAGGAGCCCTAGAAAATCCACGACACGGGCAAGTCACGAACTAAACATGTCTAAAACAACGGTATGGCGCGTTCTGAGTAACCGTCTGCACATGAAGCCGTACAAACTGCAGTTATTGCAAGCATTGCGTCCTGACGACCACAACAAAAGGTTCGAATTTTCAACTGCAATTCTACAGGACATGGAAGAGGACAATTTTGCCGAACGATTAATTTTTTCAGATGAATCAACGTTTCACATTTCTGGTAAAGTTAATCGGCATAACGTACGCATTTGGGCGAGTGAAACTCCGAGGGACGTTATTCAACATGAAAGAGACTCACCAAAGGTTAACGTCTTTTGTGCAATTTCGGTAAACAAAGTTTATGGACCTTTCTTTTTCATGGAGAAAACTATCACAGGAACCATTTACCTGGACATGTTAGAAAACTGGCTATTTCCTCAACTTCAGGAAGATTCAAATCACTTCATCTTCATGCAAGATGGCGCCCCACCACACTTCTCTGAACCTGTACGACGGTACCTAAATAACACCATTCCAGGACGGTGGATTGGAAGAGCAGGAGCACAAGATCAATGTCATCGTCTGTGGCCTCCCAGGTCACCAGACCTTACTCCCTGCGATTTTTATTTGTGGGGGTACATAAAGGACTGTGTTTATGTCCCACCTATGCCCGCTACTCTTCAAGAGGTACGACATCGAATTGTTGCGGCCGTGAATTCGGTAACTAAAGACCAGTTGCGTCGTGTGTGGCAAGAAATGAGATACCGGTTTGATATTTGTCGTGTAACAAATGGTGCTCATATTGAGGTACAGTTTTGATATTTGTTGTGTAACATTTGGTACTCATATTGAGTGAAGGACCGTTGGAATTGTGTTTCTATCATTTGTAGTTTTTGAGAAATAAATGTTTGAAATCTGCTCTTTCTTTTTGAAACACCCTGTATTGTGTTCTGTCATTCTCGATTCCTGAGGCGAGCTGTTGCCGACCAATCGATCGATAACGCTTCCCTGTTCACTACCTGTTTCACTGTCTACACCATTGTTTGCCGGCCGCTCCATTTCCCTATGCGCAATTACCAAATTACTACTTTGAACATTAGTTAATTCATTACTCTGCGGCGCTAACACACTGCCTTCGTCTTCACTGTCATTTCTCAGTTTACTTTGGAGCCTAGTATTACGTTTTTCACACGCCATAATTGTCACAATATTTCACACGATAACACAGAAAAGCACAATTTGAAGAGCAAAATAAAATAACATAGCAATGGAAATAATGTCTACTTAATTGCCAGCGCAGCTACGAAATACTTCGTGCAAATCTACATGCATGCCACAACTGTTTTACTGTACAACAATGAAAAACTACAACTACAAAGGAAATTCTCTCTATGATTACGCGCTACCAATAAACAATAGCTACACCAATTACACAAACTACAAGAAAAATCAGAAGATTCCAGTGAGGTATCCTAGGCTAAGGGTCGACATATGAAACGTCCCCTTTGAACAATTATACAGGACTGTGCTTAAACTGACACACAATATTTTGTTAGCGCAACGCAATCTGACTTTCAAAATTCCCTACAAAAGAATGGCCCTGACTAACATTAAACTATACCTTTCACAAATCACTTACCTCACAAAAATCTTCGCTGCTCAAGCTACTGCAATACAGCGAGCGCCACTACTGCCAGCTAAATAAAAGATTCAAACTATGGAAGACACTAACTACTGATAGGGATAGTTAGCAAATGAAAGATATTAATAGAGAACAAACAATGTATTTACCTTGATATCATCATATATAAATATAGCAGTTCATGACAAATTTCAAAACTCCGCCATCTCTCTCCCCACATCCACCACTGCTGGCGGCTCACCTCCAACTGCGCAACGCTACGCGCTGTTCACATCCAGCTGCCGCTGCCCAACACTACAATGGCAGACAACAATGCAAACTAGCCACAGACTGCACACAGCACAGCCAGTGATTTTCATACAGAGGTGGCGTTACCAATAAAAAAAAACCTAAACAGCCTACTTACAAGCTGGGCTACGGTCCCACACACCGTTAGACCGTCTTCCGCTCACGCCCCAACATTGTGCAGCCCGCCTCCAGTGGTGTCGCGACAGGCGTGAATGGAGGGACGAATGGAGACGTGTCGTCTTCAGCGATGAGAGTCGCTTCTGCCTTGATGCCAATGATGGTCGTATGCGTGTTTGGCGCCGTGCAGGTGAGCGCCACAATCAGGACTGCATACGACCGAGGCACACAGGGCCAACACCCGGCATCATGGTGTGGGGAGCGATCTCCTACACTGGCCGTACACCACTGGTGATCGCCGAGGGGACACTGAATAGTGCACGGTACATCCAAACCGTCATCGAACCCATCGTTCTACCATTCCTAGACCGGCAAGGGAACTTGCTGTTCCAACAGGACAATGCACGTCCGCATGTATCCCGTGCCACCCAACGTGCTCTAGAAGGTGTAAGTCAACTACCCTGGCCAGCAAGATCTCCGGATCTGTCCCCCATTGAGCATGTTTGGGACTGGATGAAGCGTCGTCTCACGCGGTCTGCACGTCCAGCACGAACGCTGGTCCAACTGAGGCGCCAGGTGGAAATGGCATGGCAAGCCGTTCCACAGGACTACATCCAGCATCTCTACGATCGTCTCCATGGGAGAATAGCAGCCTGCATTGCTGCGAAAGGTGGATATACACTGTACTAGTGCCAACATTGTGCATGCTCTGTTGCCTGTGTCTATGTGCCTGTGGTTCTGTCAGTGTGATCATGTGATGTATCTGACCCCAGGAATGTGTCAATAAAGTTTCCCCTTCCTGGGACAATGAATTCACGGTGTTCTTATTTCAATTTCCAGGAGTGTAGTTTCGGATTGAGAAAGAATCACTTGTGATTATTTTCGCACTGAAGATCTTTCATGAATATATCTACAGCTGCAAATTCATTCTCCTCATGGTCCACATACACTTGGTGGCTGCCTTCGGACCAAATAATACTATTCCTTCCAGGAGAACTCAACCTTTGCTTCACTGGAAGCTATTTTTGTCCACATATGACCACGAGATAATTCTCAAGTCCACAGCACAACACGTGGACGCATATTTGGTTTTATGGACTACCAACAAGTTAGGATAACACTTTTGATTCTTCAGCAGATGTATGTTTTCCATTTGATTTAACCAGTGGACAATTTCCCTTCAAATTCAAATTCAGTTGCTAAATTTGTGCCAAATGATTCATTTTTATCTAATATTAAACAGTACATTGAAAGGGAGTGGCCTAGAGATAAAAATCTGAATACTCAACCTGAAATTACATTATATTGCCACATGAACATGCTCTCACAGTTTACACAGGTATCATTCTGGTACATTCATAACCAGGAAAGGCGCGGAAGTGCT
Source organism: Schistocerca piceifrons (assembly GCF_021461385.2). Classification (NCBI taxonomy): domain Eukaryota; kingdom Metazoa; phylum Arthropoda; class Insecta; order Orthoptera; family Acrididae; genus Schistocerca; species Schistocerca piceifrons. Next base: position 659,535,987 of record NC_060139.1, read on the forward strand.
TATATCCGAAGTATTTCAAATGTTACACTATTTCTGCTAGGCCACAGTACATGCTAAACGACGCATTGCCAGAGAGCATTCCTACTGCAAAAACAGAAATAAAGAAATTAATACTTATGTCAAAAATATCAGTTAGCTCTTCCTTGACAAAAAAAAAATGGTTCAAATGGCTCTGAGCACTATGGGACTTAACTACTGTGGTCATCAGTCCCCTAGAACTTAGAACTACTTAAACCTAACTAACCTAAGGACATTACACACATCCATGCCCGAGGCAGGATTCGAACCTGCGACCGTAGCAGTCGCGCGGTTCCGGACTGCGCGCCTAGAACCGCTAGACCACCGCGGCCGGCTTCCTTGACAATGTTTCCATGGCCACAGGCATCAGGATCCTACTTACGTGTACACATCAACTTTGCTGGTCCATTTTTAGAAATCTACCGGCTCATCGCCATGAATTAATTTTCATAATTTCTATTTGTGATACAAAAGTCATCGACTATGTCTATGAAAACAACGCAAGTTCTCCATTGAAGCATTACGGAAAGCTATTGCTGCTTGCAATGGCACTCAATTTCCTTCTAAAGAGTTCAAACATTTTTATGAAAGGAGTAGCGTTTCATAGTTTAAAACTGTAGCATTTTGTCCTGAAGCCAACTTACTTGCAGAAAGATTAGTACGGATTTTGAAGTCGCCTATGTCAAAGGTCACACAGTTTATGGTAAGGATAATGATTTACTAACAAGGATCCCCTTCAGTACGAAGTCGCAAGTTCAATATTTAGTAAAATTCCTTTAAGCCCGCCCGGTTGGCCGTGCGGTCTGTGGATGGTTTTTAGGCGGTTTTCCATCTGCCTCGGCTAATGCGGGCTGGTTCCCCTTACTCCGCCTCAGTTACACTGTGTCTGATACTTGACAAAGTGTCTATACATTTCTCTTCATGGCTATGTACAGGAATATGATAATCTTCTTAGGTGCAGACTGAAACTTGACTATAGACTGGTAGAGACTAATGCAGACTGGTACAGACTGGCGCAGACAAATGCAGACTGACTAATCGGAGGTCTGTACACTCGTTATAATACCTCGCACGCTCAGGTATCACTGCGCGATTGTGATCGGCGAGAAGAAAAGGTTCTACGTTAGCAGCAATCTCATTGGCTGCGTTACATATTAATACGCGGATCGGCGGAAGCATAATTTGGTCCATCTCTAAGACAGCGCCATTTCGTAGTGCGGAGACGGACGAGCGCTGCGCCTGCGCTGTTGTGCTTAACGGGCGCGCTCTACTGGGAAAGTTGTGTACGCGCTGAGTACGCGGAACTATGAACACAACACGTTGTATAGTAGGCAATCATGAACCTAATTCATCAAATACAGAAGCAACAAAGGCTCTCGTTGACCCAGCAGTGACCCGCAACAAAATTGCCTATTCCATAAGTAGCAAATTCAAAGACAACGGCGCAATACGATAAGAAAAACGCTGACATTGAAAACTACCAAAGACACTCGTATCTACATCTATACTCGGCAAGCCACCTTATGGTGTGTGGTGGAGGTTGCACCGTGCACCATTGTCACTTTCTCCTCTTTCCTGTTCCATTCGCGAACGATGCACGGGAGAACGTTTTTCGGTAAGTATCCGTGTGAGGTCGCATCTCTCTAATATGGTACCTTTATGGTTTTTTAGCATGATACATGTAAGAGAAAATAAAATATTGGTTCACTCCTCTAGGAACTTACGCTCTGGGATATTTACTATTAAACTATACCGTGATGCACAACGTCTCTTCTGTAGCGTCTGCTACTGGAGTTAGTTGAACATTTCCACGTCGTTTTCGACGAATATGTGACGAAATGTGTTGCTCTTATAAGATTAACATACCAAGCCCAAAGGAACGTCAGATTGTCAATTGTAAATAGCATCCAGAATCAAGTTACGTAAGGTTTATGCTTGTTACTATTTTAATAAATGTGTGTGAAAATTAATCAAATTCTGTTTAAAGTTGGTCACCATCAATCTGCTACTCTAAGCGTGCATGTGGCATTTCTATCGTCTGACCTAACGGCAGAAGATAAACACGACACGATAAGACCACGAGACATATTGCTGACACTCGCCTACTTCGTTAGAGCGACAAGTCAAATAATCTGATGGTGTGTGTACCGAAGGTCTTACAGTACGCACACCACACAACGACCCCGGGTTTGATTCCTGGCCGGGTTGGAGACTTTCTCCTCTCGTGGACTAGGTGTTGTGTTGTCCTCATCATCATTTCATCATCATCACCTACGCGCTAGTCGCCCGACGTGACGTCGACTGAAATAAGACTTTCCCTTGGCGGCCGAACTTCCCCGGATGGGGCCTCCCGGCCAGCGATGCCACACGGTCATTTCATTTCATTTTTTGTTTACCAATTATAGAGCAGTGTCTAAATTAATCGCCAACGGCCTTGTTGCAGTGGTAACACCGTTCTCGTAAGATCACGGAAGTTCAGCGTTGTCGCGCATTCGCAGCGGTGACCGTCCGGTCTGCCGAGCGCTATCGGGAAGCGGGGTGCGCTCAGCCCTTCTGAGGCAGATTAAGGAGCTGCTTGATTAGGAGATAGCGCTTCCGGCTACGAGAACTGGCCGGGTGAGCGGTGTGCCGACCGCACGCCCCTTCCTATCCGCATCCACTGACGCCAATAAACACAGCGGTCGGTCAGTTCCATTAGTCTTCCGATACCTGATCGAATCAAGTTTAGTTCGGCTAAATTAACTCACGTGGACAATTACTTTTTCTAGGATTACGTGCCTACCTCGGGAAACGTCCGCGTAAGGAGAAAGCCGTCTCCTTAGATATAGGTACATTTTATAGATCAGTTTGACTTGCATTATGAAAGCATCTTAGAGAAGCACTGTCTGCCACTTACATCACGAAGAAATTTTTGTTTATAAAAATGGTTTGTCGGCTTTATCTGTAATGCGTCGATTTACTGAGACATAATTTTCCACAGCAGGAGTTTATCACTCATTTTGTAAAAGATTGATTGCAAAGATTTAACTTCGATAGAAACATTTGTGTGAAATAAAACAATGTGTTTGAACATTAAGAAAAGCATTGTTGATAAAACAGAATGCGATAAGCAAACAGCAGTAGCGGGAAAAGAGAGTCGAATACGTTTCTTGGAGGGTGTGTGACGGTGACCGGTCGGCTTAGCTGAAGACCTCTGGGCCACAGCAAGCGCTTCCGCATTGAAGACGAGAAATGGAGAATAGCTAATAATTAAATATTATTGGAGGAATGATTTTTAGAATTTAATTTTGATGCAGAAACGACTCAGCGGCCAAATGGTATTTGTCGCATTATTTTGCGTGCATTTAGCGATTATTGTAGTTTGTTAATTCTGATTGTTCAATAATTTCGAATGTTAGGTAAAGGAGACGATTTGTTAGTCACACGCCCAAGGTGTCAGCAAGTTCCATCCACTTCTGTTAGTTGAAAGAATATTTTTATCTAATAGTTGAAAAGTAAAACTGACAGCAATTTTATGCTTCAGTAATGCTTGGTGACTATCATAGGGTTAAAAAGAATAAGTAATTTAGTTAAAAGGAGTTTAAGTGGTAGATTTGTTATTTTTGAGAAAATTAAATAAGTTTTGATTTCATTTTATTTTTCATTTGTAATCATCCTCTCCCTTTTCTTAAATGACATACATTTTGAATACATTTTGAATGCAAGGAGTACTAAGGTTATTGTTAGCTAATGAACAGATCTACAAGTGGATAGGACGTTGCCTTTCTTGACAAGGGGTAAATTATAGCACGGAATGCAGCGCTTTTCCCTTTCAGCTTATTATGTCCAACATCTTTGTCACTGCCAGTACGCTGAAACCGAATAGAGCGTCAGCTGCAGGTAAGATACTATCAGGGTGTAACTACAGAACCGACTTGGAAGGAGACTTCCTTGTTGCGTGCAGTGAAATAAATTAGATATAAACACATTCTCGACGTGTAATGCACAGCCACTGTGAGTGAGAATTTCCGCGACAAGGTTAGTTTCATTTAATACTGTCAAAGTTCAAAGTTACTTTCGTTAGAAATTACCAAATTAAAGAATTTTCATTTTATTTGATACTTTCCTCAACTTTCTTATCATTAAAATTTTTTAATTAGATACGTTCATCTGTTGAGCCTCAACGTTGTGACAGTTACCCAATGTGAGCAGAGACGAACGGGGAACGGGGAATCCTTCCGTCGACGATATAGACAGGAAATCAGGAAATATACTGACATAAGTGACTTTGACCTAGGGTGGATTGCTATGGCTGGCACCTGGGACGAGCATCTCGGAAACAGGGAACCTGGCCGGCTGTTTGCATCCTACAGCCATGAGCATCTATGGAAAGTGTTTGAAGGACGGGGCTTCATAGGGGACGTTTTCACCTGCTGCCTCAGAGATATTGTGGTCTGTAATTCAGTAGGCACAGCATTTACGATTACGGTGGGCTCGGGATCAAAGAGATTTCTCATGTTGAGACAATGACATTGTCATTTACAATTCAGTAAGTACGGGATTTACGGTTGCAGTAGGCACAGGATAACATAGCCTCGACTGTGGATCGAGGGAAACTCGTTTTCTAATCGGATAAATAACGTTTCTTGTTATGCCAGGTCGTCGGCCGTGCTGTCTGGATACGCCGTCATTCAACCACATGGCTGCTCCGAATGTGCACCATGGAGTGGGCGCAGTATTATGTTGTGGAAGCTATCCAACCTGACCTTCCACGGAACCTGTGGCACATATCGAAGGCGCCTTGACAGCTGTGGGATATGTCAACAACGTTGCGAACACCTGCACCTCTTCATGTTTTATGTCTTCTCCGACGACGGTGGCATCTTCCAGCAAGATAACGGACCATGTCACAAGGCCAAAAATGGCTTGAGGAGTAGGATAGTGTAGTGATGTTGACCTCTTAGACGCCAAATTCGTCTGATCTGAATTCAATGGAACACATTTGGCACGCTATCACGCGCTAGCTCCGCACCCACGAACTGCCAGCTACGTGCCTTTGGAAAACAACGAAGGTCTTTCGAATCCATGCAACATAGAACTGTTGCTGTATTCCATTGCAGAGGTGGAACCGTACTCTATTAAGCAGGGTCATGAGTTGTGCTGTTATGTGAGTCTGCTGCCGTCACTCGAACAACACAGTGGACTATTATTGGCCTCTTGCAGCAATTTACAGCTAATTATGAGTTTGACTTCCGATGTCCACTGTGCCCTTTCGTACTCTTTTCCTCACATAAAAAGCTGATACGAGATGCAGGGATCCGCACAGCAAATTTTCTCAGTGACAGACTTCTGGACGATGATACAGTGACTGTCCCTACTGAAGGGCTGAATTTTGCGCCCACTCCAAAAGTGCTATCAACAGTGGATGGTTCTGTCTGCCTCGTGGAGCATGTTGAAGATTCTCCCCCACCGGAAGCAGCAGATTTTTTGCCGCGACACCTGCAGAGAACTTACCAACGGGGCAATGTTAATTGAGTATCTCCAAGAAAGAACGAGTAGCGCTTAAAAATTTGCAGGGAAAACAATGAGACTATAACTATGCCAGACCACAAGGGCAACTGTACAGCACTAATATCTCATGTAAGCTCCATTAAGATGATTTGCAAATCTTCTGCATGACGTTGCGGTTAGACAGATGATGTTTATCACACGGATAAAATTGAGAGGAAGATGACATTATGTCGATCACACGGATAAAATTGAGAGGAAGATGACGACTCTTTTCAGTGAGTCAGGTTTCCCACGTAACGTCATTATGGCTCCTAGAACAACAAGAAGCTCTATCACCACGACTACATGGCCTGTGTACAAGGAAGGCATTCATGTAAGATCCACAATTATTAATATTAGTGCACCTACATACCAACTGGTAAAATACCTGATATGCCTTCTCAGCGAATATTTTGGGAAGTACGAGCACTACATTGGCAACTCCACTCACTTCGTATTTCACATCAGTCAACACCGGTTCCTATGTACGGATATTATGATCATGTTTTACGTAGCCTCCCTGAATAGCATAGTCTCATTTTCTGAATCCCTGGAACTAGTCGTTAAAAATTTCAATGATTGTTTCACTCAATTTTTTATGTCCGTTCTGATGTCATCTCAGTTTCTGTTTGGCCAAAAATAATATGAAAACGTCGTAAATCTATACACGGAACACTTTGAAACAAAGGCACTAGAATTTGCTAAGTTCAAACAAACACGTTTCTATCGATACGAGGACGACACGTAAGGGGTTTGACAACGTGAAACGAAAAACGAGTTACTGAAATACTTTAACTCTAACCATCGTAATACGTATGTCGCAATGGAGCTTAAAAACAGAAGGTTATTTATCTTCCTACAGCGTGTTAATTAGGAAAATACCGGATGAATCCCTGGATCATTGAATTCATAGAAAAATACGCACAGTGACCTCTGTCTCCACGCTTAGAAGACTCTGCCGAAGACTCTGGCCCTTAGCGCTCGAAAATTTTCCAACAAGGTGAGCCTAACCGTAGAATTACAATACCTATGAATAGCGGTCCGAAGGGATCGGCACTCATATAGAGAAACTGAGCTGAGGTTGTGGTAAAATCAAGAAGCCTGATAATGAGGAAGAGAATGAGACAGATAAAGAGAAGCCAAGAATCTCTTATCTACATTATGCCGGCTCTATATCCAGAAAGGTCGCTACCCTCCTACGAATACACGGTGTCCAGAGTGTTTCGCTTCTATCACTAAAGATAAAAAGTCTTCATTGTAATGTTAAAGACTAAACTACAGAAGTGAGGGAATGATTTAAAAAAGAAGTCGTCTGTAGCTGTGGAAAATTTGTAACCTGAAACAATTTTTACTACCGTAAATTTCTAAGTGTCAGTCGCGTAATGTAGTGGGTCGTTGACGGACCCCCATTCGTAGTGCTGGAATCTTTTTCTTCGCATTTGATATCAGTTTCACAAGTGACAAACCATGATCTCCACTTTAAGTCGCATCCTAGTTACGATTTCGCCTTGCATCATAGGCCACCACCTCAACTGACTGGGTAAGCTGGTTGTCAGGTCGGAAGGAACTACGCACGTAAACGCCACTTGCAACGAATCAGTTGAACATGTACAAGATCAAAAATGGTTCAAATGGCTCTGAGCACTATGGGACTTAACTTCTGAGGTCATCAGTCCCCTAGAACTTAGAACTACTTAAACCTAACTAACCTAAGGACATCACACACACCCACGCCCGAGGCAGGATTCGAACCTGCGACCGTAGCGGTCGCGCGGTTCCAGACTGTAGCGCCTAGAACCGCTCGGCCACCCCGGCCGGCCACGTACAAGTAAAATTGCATGTAGGACATAGAAGTACTGTAACGCAACAGTTTAGAATTTAATGTAAAGTAAGTGCCACATACTAATTTAGCAGCTGAAGCTCTCGGCCGAGGTAATGGTTAATATTACAATCGGTGTTACACTATTTACTCTGCAGTGCTGGAGCACAGATTAACTGACTTTTAAGTAGGTCAAGATTGCTACAATTTTAAGCATCAGATCCTGTCAGCAAAAACTCCTTATTTCCAGCTGTTGTATGTCGTGTTTCAAAAGATTCAGGAAGGAGAAGGACTGTACTGATTAATTTAGATATCTTTCAAATATAAGTCTCTGAACCTACGTTACGTCTGTAATAAATCTTTGCAGAAACAAACGATACCAGAAAACAAAAAACCACGTTCTCCCAGTTTTGTAAAAAGGCAAATTTTAGCATAAGACGAATACCAAGAGCTAACGGTAATGAATAGGACGCCCGTCGCAACGCAGCGACAGGCATAAATCGCAATCATGAACAAAATACGTTAGTGTCCAAAATTGAAGTAACAAACGGAAATTTTGCGAGGCTGCATTTGTTTTACCACAAAACAATATAGACAGTTTATAGTAAAGTAGAAACAATGTACAGAATACAGAACGTAAACAACTGCAACATGCTTAACGGTAGACAATTTTTTTTTTTTTCCAGCTTAACGAACCTCCACACACATTCTGACTATTGGTTAATGTGCTTAATTTGGGGTGTGACGATCTCTGCCACCAATACAGGCATGACAATTACGGGGCATGTTGCGAATGATGTCATCAATCTCAAGTTGAGGCAATAACGTCCGTTCCTCCTGCAGAGTTGCTCGCAACTCTTGGAGAGTAGTTGGTGAAAGCTGATGTGATGCAGCCCGTTTACATTTGCGTCACAGACGAGATCTATGGGATTCAAATCGGTAGAGGGGACAGGCCGAGCCATGGGTGCAATATCTTCCGTTTCCAAGTAAACAGCAACCACCCGTGCTCTATGAAGTCGAGCTTTATCGACCATCAGTACGAAGTCTGGGCCCGTAGCATATGGCAACAATCGCACATGAGGTCAGAAAATCTCATCACGATACCTGACAGCAGATAAATCTTGTATATTCACCCGCATAATTTCGTGAAGAGGTGTTAGTGTGGTTAACACATTCCCTGCTCACACCATTCCTCCTCCATATCGGTCTCTTTCCACAGTGTTTGGGTCCCGAAATCGAGTTCCACGTTCTCTCCAGATGCGAATTCGTTGGGAATCACTCTCTAGACTACATCGGGGCTCTTCTGTGAAAAGAACATTGGCCCACTATTCCACCGTCCAGATGGCATGCGGACGACTCCACTCTAGACGTTCCCTTCTGTGAAGACGCGTCAGAGGTAAACATACAGCAGGTCTCCGGCAGTAAAGGCCACTCTGCCGAAGCCTTCTGTACGCCGTTTGTCTCGATACATGCTGGGAGAGGGGGGGGGGGGGGCAGATGCCAGTTGCCGTGCAGTGCTAAGGCGGTACAGTCGTGCCCTGGCAGGTTATGACTATTCTTCTGCTGCATAGCTTTCTAAGTTCGACGCGACTGTACCGAAAGTTACGAACGGAAGAATACAGTAATGATATTACTGAAACACGAGATCGTCATGTTACATGGTGAATGTAGAGTGGTTGTTCTAATGAATGACGGTACTTCTGTAGGTAGACCAGCGGATGACGCGGGGTAGTTTTATGACAATCTCCAGGTAAATTAGTGGGTGCAATGGAATAGTGAGAACCTGAGGAAATAAGTAGAAGTGCCATAAAGATGTGGAGTTAATACTGGAGAGGGGGAGGATGAAGTGGAGGAAGTTAAAAATGTACGCTACTGGCCATTAAAAAAATTGTGCATAAACACGTCAAGAGTTACTAAGAGTAGTGCCGAATGGGATACTGCATTCACTGACATTAGCAGACATCGAAGTGTATGACTGGTATCCAATCTCGTGGTAACATACACCACTGGCCATTAAAATTGCTAGACCACGAAGATGACGTCCAACAGACGCGAAATTTAACCGACAGGAAGAAGATACTATGATATGCAAATGATTTGCTTTTCAGAGCATTCACACAAGGTTGGCGCCGGTGGCAACACCTACAACGTGCTGACATGAGGAAAGTTTCCAACCGATTTCTCATACACAAACAGCAGTTGACCGGCGTTGCCTGGTGAAACGTTGTTGTGATGCCTCGTGTAAGGAGGAGAAATGCGTACTATCACGTTTCCGACTCTGATAAAGGTCGGATTGTAGCCTATCGCGATTGCGGTTTATCGTATCGCGACCTTGCTGCTCGCGTTGGTCGAGATCCAATGACTGTTAGCAGAATATGGAATCGGTGGGTTCAGGAGAGTAATACGGAAAGCCGTGCTGGATCCCAACGGCCTCGTATCACTAGCAGTCGAGATGCCTAGCAGTCGAGATGACAGGCATCTTATCCGCATGGCTGTAACGGATCGTGCAGCCACGTCTCGATCCCTGAGTCAACAGATGGTGACGTTTGCAAGACAACAACCATCTGCACGAACAGTTCGGCGACGTTTGCACCAGCATGGACTATCAGCTCGGAGGCCATGGATGCGGTTACCCTTGACGCTGCATCACAGACAGGAGCGCCTGTGATGGTGTACTCAAAGACGAACCTGGTTGCACGAATGGCAAAACGTCATTTTTTCGGATGAATCCAGGTTCTGTTTACAGCATCATGATGGTCGCATCCGTGTTTGGCGTCATCGTGGTGAAAGCACATTGGAAGCGTATATTCGTCATCGCCATACTGGCGTATTACCCGGTGTGATGGTATGGGGTGCCATTGGTTACACGTCTCAGTCACCTTTTGTTCGCATTGACGGCGCTTTGAACAGTGGTCGTTACATTTCAGAAACCCCACATTTCAGTAGAATAATGTACGACCGCATGTTTCAGGTCCTGTACCAGCCTTTCTGGATACATAAAATGTTCGACTGCTGCCCTAGCCAGCACATTCTGCAGATCTCTCACCAACTGAAAACGTGTGGTCAATGGTGGCCGAGCAACTGGCTCGTTACTTGATGAACTGTGGCATCGTGTTGAAGCTGCATGGGCAGCTGTACCTGTACACGCCATCCAAGCTCTGTTTGACTCAATGCCCAGGCGTATGAAGTCCGTTATTACGGCCAGAGGTGGTTGTTCTGGGTACTGATTTCTCAGGATCTATGCACCCAAATTGCGTGAAAATGTAATCACATGTCAGTTCTAGTATAATATATTTGTCCAATGAATACCCGTTTATCATCCGCATTTCTTCTTGGTGTTGCCATTTTAATGCCCAGTAGCGTAATTTACTAATTCTGAGACTTAGGGTAATAGAATAGAATTTGACACTGTTTGTGTCGGAGATTAGGTGTAGTGCCATTGGAGGAGCTGCGAATGGTAGGGTGGGAGTGAGATGAAACAAGAGTAGCTTCGCTGGAGAGAATGAGGTTGGTGATCTGGCAGTAGGCGGTGGCGGCTTCAGGTGAAATATGGAACCGGCAGCCAGCATGATTCATTGATGGATGTGGGGTCGTTCAAACGACAGACATCCTGTAGGACAGGCGCGGCGAGTCCCAACGTACACCGATGACTTAATGTGCAACTGCTTGAAAGCGTGTTAGTCCACCTTTTAACTACAATACAGCAGCGATTATGAGTGGCAGGTATTCGACAAGTCTTTCGTAGGATTCCAGTGGCGTGTGGCATCAGATGTCTACATACATGTCATGCATTTCCTTTAAGTTAAGGATCAGTGGCGTGTGGGCCTAGATATGTTCCATCGGGATTAGATGAGATGAAATCGGTGGCCAAAATATCAACGTGAGTACACAATCACACTCCTCAAACCACCGTATCACTATTATGGCTTTGCAACACGGATAGTTATCCTGCCGAAAGATGCCATCGCCTAAGACATAAAAAATGAATGCCTGCAGGTGGATCCCAATAACGTCCACGTAGTCATATAGCTTTCATTACTACCACAGGTCCGGTGCAATCGTAGTTGAACGTCCCACGTAGCATAATACTGCCCCCACCGGCCAGCGACTGCTGTGCTGTTTCTCGTTTCGAGCAGAAGTTCGCCTGGATGGCGGCATGTCTTTATACTACCATTGATCTGGTGTAACAAGAAACATGATTCACCCAACAAAGCGAATGTTTCGATTGATCCAAGGTCTAGTTTCGACGATCTCGTGCCCACTGCAATTGTAATTTACGATGTAATTTACGATTGGGTCAATGTGGATACACAAACACAAAATACAAATGCCAGTTGGCACTTTCTTCACGATAAAGACCTGTTTTTGTAGCTGTATTTTGTGCGTGACTGTATGAGTCTGCAGGACTTAGACTTGCAATGAAGATGATCACTCTGTAATTGAAATCGATGTGCAATAATAATAAAAAATTTCAAATTTATACGACCAATGCCGGAGTTTTCATTGTTTGTAGCACTTGTTGTGTGGTCGCGGTACACAAACTTCCTAATGGAATCATATCTCCATTCGCCTCTATTCTCTTCATTTCGTATACTATCTTACCTAGTTCAATGCAAACATCTTCTCGTGTAGTCCATTTCCACAGTTCTAATTTTCTCCATAACTTTCCATGTTTGGGGCTACGTTTCAGCTCCAAATATAACTATGTTCTCCATCACACTGAAATCTTTGTAAGTGTTTTGGAGACAGCATGGATCGCAATGAAATAGAAATTAAGTATTATATAGAAGTCTTCATCCCATTCTAATCTTATGAAATCTACAACAAAATTACAAACAGCCATTTACATGAACATCTCCTGGGTTTTAACACGCATCCAGATGTCACTTTCAGAAAGGAAAGGCGATAAAAAAATAATGTGAGTTCTCTTAAATGACACAGCACAACTCTTCTGTAAAATGTTTCATTTCACTGTGAAATATTCTTTTCTTAGTGTCTTGTCGAATATTATTATTCCGTATTATTCGATGCGAAGCTTTAGTAGCTCTTGTCCACGTTGCTATTCTGGAACTAATATCACTGCCTTGTTCATAATTTATAGCCTCTATAGGATTTTATTTCACCGGCCTCTGTGTCAGATTTTACCAATCCTGTCCCATACACACACACACACACACACACACACACACACACACACACACACACACACACACACACTGCCGTGTCCAGATTTATTCCCAAACCGCATTTGTTGCACCCCTCCTTCAGTTTTCTCAGCATGTAATCTATGTCCTCTTCACATTGAGAGAATATACCTGGTCATCCGCAAATAAAAGAGAGTGGAGAGTATCGTCATCAGTTTTTATTCCCATGCCTGAGCTTTTACTGTACTAGCCATTCAGCGCCTGTTCCAAATAAATGTTAAACAAAATAGTTGGCACTGCACAACCTTCTTTTAGACCTTTGTTAATAAAATTATTTCGCGTACCCTTGTTTCCTATTTTAATCCTTATTTTTGTGTTCTGATATAGCTTCTTAAACAGATGAATCCATCTTTATCCCACATTAACCCTTTCCATTGCTTCCCACAATTTTACTCTAGCGACAGCGTCATACGCTTTCTGCAGGTCCACAAAGATCGTGTATACGTACTTATTTTTATTTCCGCATTTTTCTGTGTGATACAGTGAATGTTATCAAGACCTGATCGTTCTTATCTAAAATCACTTTATCGTTCACTTTAAGCCAACACATCCTTTTCTATTATCTTACACAAACAACTGGAAGTTTAAAAATTTTGCGCCTAGCAAAAGTGAACCGGCAATTGTAAATAGAGCAGTTTGACTAAACAACTGGTTACAAATCGCTCCTCGTCTAAGATTGCGATTTTGTGAAAGCAAGCCCTTCCAGGATCCGACGAGAGACATTTCTTTGCTAGACGCGTGCGCGAATCTTATACTCACAACACACTACAATATAACGGTTCTAGATCACAGGTACTTATTGTAAGAAACTTTCGAAAGCTACTGAGGCGGCGATGCAAAAATTTTTCTGCTATCTATATACCAGTGAATTTTTCTATGAACGTCAACAAAAGTAAAACGAAGGTAACGGAATGCAGTCGGATTAAATCAGCAGATGTCGATAGAATTAGATTTGGAAATGAGACACTAAAAATAGTAGGTGAGTTTTGCTGCTTGAACAGCAAATCAAATGACGACTGTCGAAGAAGACAAGATATATAAAAAAAAGCAGATTGGCAACACGAAGTAAAAAATTTCTGAAAATGAAAAATTTGCTAACTGTAGTGTTAGTAAGTCTTTCATTAAGGTATCTGTGTGACATCTAACAGTTCAGACGAGAAAAGATGTGAAGTTTTTAAAATGCGATGCTAGAGAAAAATACTGAACTGGTTAGATCGAATAACAAATGGCTAAAATGGCTCTGAGCACTATGAGACTTAACATCTGAGGTCATCAGTCCCCTAGAACTTGGAACTGCTTAAACCTAACTAACCTAAGGACATCACACACATTCATGCCCGAGGCAGGATTCGAACCTGCGACCGTAGCGGTTGCGCGGTTCCAGACTGAAGCGCCTAGAGCCTCTCGGCCACACCAGCCGGCGAGTAACAAATAACGAGGTACTCACTCTAACACAGGAAAAATGTAATTTATAGCACAACTTGATTAAATGAAGGAATCGGTTAATAGGATACAAAATGGGGTATCAAGGAATCGCTAATCTGGTAACGAAGAGAAGTGGGGAGAGGGGGGAAGGGGAGAGGATGGCTTAAAATTCTAGAGGCAGAATAATGCCTGAATCACGTAGGCAGTTTCAAATGAATTTAGGTTCCAGTAGTTGTGCAGAGATGAAGACGCTTCTTCAGGATTGTCTGTCATGGAGAGTTGCATCAAATCCGCCTTCTGACTGAAGACCACAACATAAAATTGAAAAAAAATATATTGTACCAAATAAACTCTAAGACAAAAAAGTGACGCACCACGAAAGGCTTATCCGAATATGACGGATTCGGTATATGTGATGTATGTGTACAGACAAACAAATTATTACAATTACAGAACAGTTGGATGATTTATTCAAGAGAAAGAGTTTCACGAATTGAGCAAGTCAGTAACGGGCTGGTTCACCTCTGGCGCTTATGCAAGCAGTTATTCGGCTAGGCATTAATTCATATAGTTGTTGGATGTTCTCCTTAGAGATATCATGCCTCCAACTGACGCATTATATCATCAAAATCACGAGCTTGTTGCAGGGCCATGTCCACAGCACTCCAAATATTCTCAATTGGGGAGAGATTGGGCGACCTTGGTGGCCTACCGAGCGAGGTGGCGCAGTGGTTAGACACTGGACTCGCATTCGGAAGGACGACGGTTCAATCCCGCGTCCGGCCATCCTGATTTAGGTTTTCCGTGATTTCCCTAAATCACTCCAGGCAAATGCCGGGATGGTTCCTCTGAAAGGGCACGGCCGACTTCCTTCCCCATCCTTCCCTATTCCGATGAGACCGATGACCACGCTGTCTGGTCTCCTTCCCCAAACCAACCAACCAACCAACCAACCTTGGTGGCCAAGAAAGGATTTGGTAAATACAACGACAAGCAGTACAGAACCTCGCAGTGTGGGAGTGGGAGTTATCTCGTACTATTGCGCAGTATGGGTGCCGCGGATGACAACCAAAGAGATCATGCTATGAAATGAAACGACATGCCAGACCATCACTCCTGATTGTCGGGCCGTATGGCTGGCGACAGCTTCTCTCTACGTCGACCGCTTTCTCCTTGGTGCTGTTTTCGGCAACCACCCATTCTTGCCAACGTCGTCGAATAGGGGCGTTACTCGTACTGAAATGTCGAGCGATTCGCTGATTACTCTAACCGGCTTCTTTGAGTCAAACTGTAGTCTTCTCTCAAATGCTGACATTGTGTATATTGTGAGACCTTAACTTTTCCCGGCGAATTCAATGTTCAATTAACTTACGGGTTTGATGCCGGGTGACGTCGTCGACCACAGCCGATATTTTGACTGGAGCACACCCAGCCATTCTCAAGGCACAACTGCCGGGTGACGTCGGCGAGCACCGCCGATATTTCGACAGGAGCACAACCTGCCATTCTCAAGGCAGTTGTACCTTGAGAATGGCAGGGTGTGCTCCTGTCGAAATATCGGCGGTGCTAGACGACGTCACGCGGTGGAAAACCCGCAAGTTATTTGAACATTGTGTATATTGTTCGTGCGCTTGTCTGGGAGGCATAGCTACTGTCCATCTGATTGTACCGAATGAAATTCGCAAAGACTTCATGTTCTTGTGTCATAGTCTCTCCCGTTTACTATACCTGCCTGTTGCGCGGTGAAATTGCACTGCAGGTTCGCACATTAATTCATCGGTCGCCAAAGTTTACAGTTTTGCATTTTCCGTGGATACCTGTATGAATATCAATTTGTGACCAGTTTGCTTAACTCCTTCGTGGTGTATCATTTTGTGCACCGGTATTGATCATGGGGTTTCACTAATTATGCCATATAGGTTGAATAGATTACGACATTTAACGGTGGGACTGAGATGAGCGGCCGAGAGAACTACGAGCAATGAAAAATGAGAGTGGAAAACGGAGGCATGTTAGCCAGACCGTCAGCAGTAAGCGTCTACAAGTACAGTCGCAGACTGACGGCCGGAGGGTCATACTTCGGCCGTGTAAATTGCACAGGCAATTTAGTCCTCATAAGCAGTGACCACCAGGGCCTGCATTACAGATTATTCTATTGTACTCTTCCTCTGAGTTCGTGATCTCTGCAGCATAGCGCATATCACAAGGTCTGTTGCGGTGGATACTAAATACTCGAAATGGCCGTTACGTATACGCAAGTGGAGAAACTGACAAAGCCAAAGCAGTGTGAAGCTTCCAAGTCCTATTTAAACTCTCGGTCCCATCAAGAAAATCGTCAGCCTTTGTGACTGGCACAGTTTTTCCGAAAAACATTAAGTCAATTTTGCAAGATATTTCTGTAGAAACTCTAGACCTGTTGCATTATCACTACCTGGTTGGTTCTTGTTACCAACCACCTCCCAGCTGAAGTATATTTATTCTCAATAAGACACCACTGATGTTAATAAGCTCTACTGAAAATCATCATCATCTCTATGAAAATTAATAACTATAAACTGAATCCAGTTATACCGCAATCCATATGATCCAAAAAAATAGTTCAGTACACAACGAATAACACAATACAATTACCGTCTCTTCCTAGTGTCTGCAACACATAGTACACTGTCACATAAATTTTAGTACTTAACAATTAACCGCTCTTCAGTTTAAGTAAATATTCCTGAATTATAATTATTCGGTTATATTCAAATTTCCATTCTTTTCGATGTCACAATGCATAAAATGAAGTGTAGAAACTACGAACCATAGAAAATACGCTGCGAAAAACCACGTGGAGTCATTGTCTGTACGTTCTGTGGATGTAGTTCCGATGGGTACTGACACAGTGGACAATGTCCTGGAACCCCTGAGCAAGCAGTGCGCCGCACATTGAGGGACACTTATCTTTTTTTAAAATTTCGCTTGTACTACTTTCTAAGTACAAACTTTACCTCGCTGAAACTTCTAGCGGGCTGAGAAATTCAACAAATAACTAGCATATAGCCAACGGAGGAAATATGTGTTTCAGAAGAGCTAACGTAGGAATTTTACGCCCATCCATTCCCTAACCAGTGTGAGTTGCGGACCAAAATACAGCCGACAACTGCCGCTGGAGCGCCCTGCGATCGCACGTACCAGGTCGAGGCAAACGCACTATATGAGGTTAGATCACATTCAGTTTTTGCTCCATAGACCCAAAAAATGAGATGATTCTCGTGGGTGTTAAACATGTCAGAAAGTATAACACAAAAAACATAAAACATTTGTATGTAATACTTACTACCCTGGTCATTTGTCAGGTGATTGTCAAAATAGATGAATACATTACAGTAAACTGGCACTACTAATATTTACAGACTTAATACGCTGAATGAAACACTGTTAAACACTTTTGATAAATTTATCATACACAAAATGCCTAATCTTGACTGTTGTGGCCGGCCGAAGTGGCCGTGCGGTTAAAGGCGCTGCAGTCTGGAACCGCAAGACCGCTACGGTCGCAGGTTCGAATCCTGCCTCGGGTATGGATGTTTGTGATGTCCTTAGGTTAGTTAGGTTTAACTAGTTCTAAGTTCTAGGGGACTAATGACCTCAGCAGTTGAGTCCCATAGCGCTCAGAGCCATTTGAACCATTTTTGACTGTTGTGACCAACAGCTGTCAAAACTGAAATCTAACACACAGTTTTACGTAAGCTGTGCAACACCATAGCTCTAATACTCTACTGATTTATTATGCTTTTGCTTTATTTAATGTTAAATCGTTGAGCTTCTGTAAATGTCTTTGACTGAATAGATAACTCAAAATTGTATACTCCCATCTTTGATAAAACTTTGATGTCATGATTTGATTCTATGCCATGTAGTATGTTGTTGTTGTTGTTGTTATTGTTGTTGTTGTCTTCAGTCCTGAGACTGGTTTGATGCAGCTCTCCATGCTACTCTATCCTGTGCAAGCTTCTTCATCCCCCAGTACTTACTGCAACCTACATCCTTCTGAATCTGCTTAGTGTATTCATCTCTTGGTCTCCCTCTACGATTTTTACCCTCCACGCTGCCCTCCAATGCTAAATTTGTGATCCCTTGATGCCTCAGAACATGTCCTACCAACCGGTCCCTTCTTCTTGTCAAGTTGTGCCACAAACTCCTCTTCTCCCCAATGCTATTCGATACCTCCTCATCAGTTATGTGATCTACCCATCTAATCTTCAGCATTCTTCTGTAGCACCACATTTCGAAAGCTTCTATTCTCTTCTTGTCCAAACTAGTTATCGTCCATGTTTCACTTCCATACATGGCTACACTCCATACATATACTTTCAGAAACGACTCCCTGACACTTAAATGTATACTCGATGTTAACAAATTTCTCTTCTTCAGAAACGCTTTCCTTGCCATAGCCAGTCTACATTTTATATCCTCTCTACTTCGACCATCATCAGTTATTTTGCTTCCCAAATAGCAAGACTCCTTTACTACTTTAAGCGTCTCATTTCCTAATCTAATTCCCTCAGAATCACCCGAATTAATCTGACAACATTCCATTATCCTCGTTTTGCTTTTGTTGATGTTCATCTTATATCCTCCTTTCAAGACACTGTCCATTCCGTTCAACTGCTCTACCTAGTCCTTTGCTGTCTCTGACAGAATTACAATGTCATCGGCGAACCTCAAGGTTTTTATTTCTTCTCCATGGACTTTAATACCTACTCCGAATTTTTCTTTTGTTTCCTTTACAGCTTGCTCAATATACAGATTGAATAACATCGGGGACAGGCTACATTCCTGTCTCTCTCCCTTCCCAACCTCTGCTTCCATTTCATGCCCCTCGACTCTTATAACTGCCATCTGGTTTCTGTACAAATTCTAAATAGCCTTTTACTCCCTGTATTTTACCGCTGCCACCTTCAGAATTTGAAAGAGAGTATTCCAGTCAACATTATCAAAAGCTTTCTCCAACTCTACAAATGCTAGAAACGTAGGTTTGCCTTTCCTTAATCTATGTTCTAAGATAAGTCATAGGGTCAGTATTGCCTCACGTGTTCCGACATTTCTGCGGAATCCAAACTGATCTTCGGCGAGGTCGGCTTCTACCAGTTTTTCCATTCGTCTGTAAAGAATAAGCGTTAGTATTTTGCAGCTGTGACTTATTAAACTGATAGTTCGGTAATTTTCACATTTGTCAACACATGCTCTCTTTGGGATTGGAATTATTATATTCTATTCAAGTCTGAGGGTATTTCGCCTGTCTCACACATCTTGCTCACCAGATGGTACAGTTTTGTCAGGACTGGCTCTCCCAAGGCCGTCAGTAGTTCCAATGGAATGTTGTCTACTACCGGGGCCTTGTTTCGACTCAGGTCTTTCAGTGCTCTGTCAAACTCTTCACGCAGTATCGTATCTCCCATTTCATCTTCATCTACATCCTCTTCCATTTCCATAATATTGTCCTCAAGTACATCGCCCTTGTATAGACACTCTATATACTCCTTCCACCTTTCTGCTTTCCCTTCTTTGCTTAGAACTGGGTGTCCATCTGAGCTCTTGATATTCATACAAGTGGCTCTCTTTTCTCCAAAGGTCTCTTTAATTTTCCTGTAGGCAGTATCTATCTTACCCCTAGTGAGATAAGCCCCTACATCCTTACATTTGTCCTCTAGCTATCCCTGCTTAGCCATTTTGCACTTCCTGTCGATCTCATTTTTGAGACGTCTGTATTCCCTTTTGCCTGCTTCATTTACTGCGTTTTTATATTTTCTCCTTTCATCAGTTAAATTCAATATTTCTTCTGTTACCCAAGGATTTCTACTAGCCCTCGTCTTTTTACCTACTTGATCCCCTGCTGCCTTGACTACGTCATCCCTCAGAGCTACCCATTCTTCTTCTACTGTATTTCTTTCCTCCATTCCTGTCAATTGTTCCCTTATGCTCTCCCTGAAACTCTGTACAACCTCTGGTTTAGTCAGTTTCTCCAGGTCCCATCTCCTTAAATTCCCACCTTTTCAGTTTCTTCAGTTTTAATCTACAGTTCATAACCAATAGTTTGTGATAAGAGTCCACATCTGCCCCTGGAAATGTCTTACAATTTAAAACCTGGTTCCTAAATCTCTGTCTTACCATTATATAATCTATCTGATACCTTCTAGTGTCTCCAGGATTCTTCCAAGTATACAACCTTTTTTTATGATTCTTCAACCAAGTGTTAGCTATAATTAAGTTACGCTCTGTGCAAAATTCTACCAGACGGCTTCCTCTTTCATTTCTCTCCCCCAATCCATATTCACCCACTACGTTTCCTTCTCTCCCTTTTCCTACTCTCGAATTGCAGTCACCCATAGCTATTAAATTTTCGACTCCCTTGACTACCTGAATAATTTCTTTTATCTCATCATACATTTCATCAATTTCTTCATCATCTGCACAGCTAGTTGGCATATAAACTTGTACTACTGTAGTAGGCATGGGCTTCGTGTCTATCTTGGCCACAATAATGAGTTCACTATGCTGTTGGTAGTAACTTACCCGCAATCCAATTTTTTTGTTCATTATTAAACCTACTCCTGCATTACCCGTATTTTATTTTGTATTTATAAACCTGTATTCACCTGACCAAAAGTCTGGTTCCTCCTGCCACCGAACTTCACTAATTCCCACTATATCTAACTTTAACCTATCCATTTCCCTTTTCAAATTTTCTAACCTACCTGCCCGATTAAGGGACCTGACATTCCACGCTCCGATCCGTAGAACGCCAGTTTTCTTTCACCTGATAACGACGTCCTCCTGAGTAGTCCCCGCCCAGAGATCCGAATGGGGGACTATTTTACCTCCGGAATATTTTACCCAAGAGGACGCCATCATCATTTAACCATACAGTAAAGCTGCATGCCCTCGGGAAAAATTACGGCTGTAGTTTCCCTTTGCTTTCAGCCGTTCGCAGTACCAGCACAGCAAGGCCGTTTTGGTTAGTGTTGCAAGGCCAGATCAGTCAATCATCCAGACTGTTGCCCCTGCAACTACTGAAAATGCTGCTGCCTCTCTTCAGGAATGTAGTATATCTGCCATTTAAATTAACTTACTATATATAATTGTAATTCCTGTGGGAATAATTTTTTGTAGAAATGTCAATATGCGCAAATGTTCTGTTTTATTTAATGTGTTTGGTTGCTGTTATGTAAACTGCTGATCCTCACTTAGGGTTCTTAGTTCTTTAGTATATAAAAGGTGTAGTGGTTCCCCTCGGGAACGGAACTGTATAGCGCGCGCAAATTGTGGTTGGCCTAGGTAGAAAAGGTGGAACAACAGTCAGTCGGGGACGAGCTACCGAACTGTGCACTGCCATATAAATGTTGCATATTGTGCTGGTTCAGAGAGAGGCTTTTTCTGCTACTTTCCAATGCCTCGGATTGATGGATAAATAACTGGAACGAGTCTGGAATTGGTATTCATCATCGCCACCAGGAAGGGCCAGAGTCCAGCAATTCTGTCTGCAAATCCGCCTACCAACATGCAGTTGCCACCACATTGCACAGTCACTGTAAAGGAGTACTATAATAATGTACAGTGAAGGATCAGCTTATTGGGTGATTTAGTGTGCACAAATATAAGGTAACTTATAACTGAATTTATGTACCTACCTTGATTCTTTTCCGTATTACAACACCTCTCAGGTTCCTCTCCATTTGAACTATGATTACCGAGTGTCCTAGTTTGTGGAAAAAATGAAAGCCTCAAAACATTACATAATGTTGTTTGATCTTTGATGAGAAGGGAATATTCAGATCTACTGTGGATTTAGTGAAATTGTGGGAAGCAGTAAATGTAGTTTTGTGAAGTTTCAAAGTCACCTATTTAATCATTTACTTGAAAGTAGAAGATTGTGGTAATAAAGACAATTTGCTGTTTCTTTTATAAATTAAAGTTCTTAAAAATGAGGCTTATGAAGTTTTGCTTAGTTAATGATCATAGTGCTATCCGTAATAAATTTTAAGAGGTGAATCAGTTTCTTGCAAATTTGTCAACATGGTGTTTCAGTGTAGTAAAAGTGGAAAACTGCAATAGTAGAAAATTATATTTTCATGATTGCTAAGTGTTTGTCTCTCTAGTGTATTGGAAGTGCATATTAATAGTATTACAGGATCCACAGTTTGTCTATTGTGCTAATGCTAGGTAACAAGTAGCGGGAAGTTATGAAAATCTTAATTTCTTTATTCAAAAGATAGTGAGAAGCAACCTGTTAGTGGATTCCAATTAACTTTCATTTTAAATAGTAAAGTATTTAACTGAGAGAGACTTAACCTATGTCCAATTTATGATCCTGCAGTGAATGTTAATAGTAATGTTTTAAAGACCATTCAGTTTGAACAAGTCCTGAAAGTAATAGTGTGTTTCGGTATCTGTTATATTTTTGCAAATAGTTTGTGCTGCTCTAGCTGTTAGCTTCAGTTTTACCGTAAAAATATGTATGTGTCAGAGTTCACTGCACTCGCGTGTGACAAAGTACAGGTTGTGTTTATCCGTTAAAGTTACTAATAATTATTTTCTTGAACAAGAATGTTAATGATTTTCTTGCCTAATTAGGCTGGCAACCATTTTCTTTATCCATTAAACAGTGCAGATAGGTAAAAATTTTGTTTGTTACAGTTCAAATATTTACGTGATTCTGACTTTCATTTCCGATAAGCCACCCCCGTTAGGTACAACTCGGTCAACACAATAAAATTCCTCTCAGAGGGTAACACTGCTCTGTTGCTTTGTACCATAATTGTTTTAACTAGATAGTTATATTTCACGATCTGTCTCCTACTTTAAGGTTATGGTATAGCAGTAGCAGACGGTAGTGCTATAGCTGGTCTGACAGTCCCTGTTAAGATATTCATCTATAAAATAGAAGGTGTTACCTACCAAAAAGTCTTTGAAACTCTGTTTAAAACGTGCTTTATCTGAGACCAAGTTTTAAATGGTTGCTGGAGATTTATTGAAAATGTGTGTTCCTGAATATTGGACCGCTTTTTGGACCAAGGTAAGTGATTTTAGGTCTTTATGTAGATTGTACTTATTCCTAGTATTGATATTATTTACTGAGCTGTTGTTTGGAAATAGAGATATACTACTTGCAGCAAATTTCATTAAGGAATAAATATACTGAGAAGCAGTGGTTAGAATACAAAGTTCCTTGAACAAGTTTCTACACAATGTTCTTGAATTTACACCACAAACGATTCTTACTACACACTTTGGCACGCTAAAAACTTTTGCTCGGTTTGATGAGTTACTGCAGAATATGATCTCGTATGACATAATAGAACGAAAGTAAGTAAAGTATGCAAATTTTTGATATTTGTATCTCCTACATCTGATATCATTCTCTCTGCAGATGCAGACTTGTTTAGGCGCTTAAGCAATTCTGTAGTATGCCCTACCCAACTGAATTTACTGTCAAGCTGTAATCCCAGATATTTAACACTGTCATCCTCTTCTATCTGCATGTCTTCATATGTTATACACAGGCTCTGAACTGCAAATAGTGTGTTTTTTTTCTTCAAATGATAGTGAATCAGTTTTAAATGTCAGTGAAAATTTGATTCACAGCTATTTTTAAATCTGTACTTCACTTGCTACTTATTGCAATGTTTGTATCATTTGCAAACAAAACAGACTTAGCATCTGGCAATTTAACAGACGAGAGGTCATTAAAATACACAAGACAAAGAAATGGATCCAAGATGGAACCTTCAAGAACACCACATGTAAATAAATCCCAATCAGATGAAGACTGACTGCTTACTGCACAGATCTATCGCAACGACACCTTTGTTTCCTGTTAGTTATATAAGACTCAAACCATTTTGTAGTATTGCCGATGACACCATAATATTCTAATTTACTTAAGAGAATGCTGTGGTTCACACATTCATTTATTGTCTAATGAATTAAGTACATTCTCACTGTATGTGTAATAACTTTCTTTATGTGAGAACCCTTAAGAAACTCAAACTGTGACTTGGACAAAACATTATTTGCAATCAGATGCTTAAGGAGATGCTTGAACACAACCTTTTCAGATATTTTTGAAAAAGTAGGTAAAAGTGAAAGTGGTCGATACTGTGATGGTATCTCTTTATCTCCATTCTTGTAAAGAGGCTTAATTGCGGCATATTTTAGCCAGTCTGTAAATGTTGCACTGATAAGAGATTGATTACACAAATAATTTAAGATAGAATGCAACTCACATGAGCACTCTTTGAATAACTTCGTTGATATGTTATCATATCCACTAGAATACTTAGATTTTAAGTATTTTATGATTGATGCTACTTCTTTGGGAGACGTGTCAATTCCATTTCACTGAAGTTATTTTTAAAGACTGGTCTCAGATACTCCACTGCACTGTTCAACGAACCTGATAACCCCAAGCCGTCAGTAAGAAAAATGAAGTACTTGTTTAAGGGGTTTGCATCACTACATGCACTTGTTATCAAAGTCTCATTTACTTTTAAAGCTATCTGTGCCTCTTCCTTTTTTGGCGCCCTCCTGTCTCTCTCTTCACTATATCCCATACTGTTTTTATTTTGTTGCCTGATGTAATTATCTTTTTCTCTTTGTTTTCTGAATTACTTGCTCAAATATTTTGCAGTATTCTTTGTAATGCATTACAATGCTGACATCAGAGCTGTTCTTAGATAGTAGATACAGTCTCCCTTTTGTTCCACATGATATCTTTATTCCTTTTGTAATCCATGGTTAATTTTTCGACTTCTGTGTGATTTGAGTTACCTTAAGTGGAAAACATCTTTCCAGTTCCTATGTTTGAGCAATTTCCTGAATGTCTCAATTTTTGTCTGATTTATTACCTCCTGTACTCAGATTTAATAGATATTTTATCCTGACAAGATTCAACATTGAACATAAGATGCTGCATGTCACGATGAGATAGCCAATCTACTATTGATTTTGTGATATGACTTTTTTCCCTAGATTTGTCTATGAAGATATTATCAATGACAGAGCATTTGCATATCCTAGTTGCAAAGTTCACAGTAGGAACTAAATTGAATGATAGTGTTACCGATTGCAATAATTGTTCACTGACAGGGCTTTTCAATAAATCCACATTAAAATCACTAGCAACCACTATTTACTTGTTTTTTCCTGTGAGATGGGACAGCTGAGATTCCAGACTTTTTATGAAGAGGTTAAAATTTCCTGAAAATGTTCTGTATATATTTACCATTACAAATAACTTATTATTAAATACTACTTCTGTTGCACAAGATTCTAAGTGCTGCTCAATATTCTTGAAATCAAAACAGTTTCTGACAAATGGGGGAAACCCCCCTTTCTCCTTATTTTCTCTACAGAAGTAAGAAGCTAATTTGAATCTGGTAATATTAAACTTATCTATACCAGTGGTCACATGATGTTCAGAGAGGCAGGATATATCAACTGGTTTGCTCAACTCTAATTCTTCAATTCAAATAAGCAACTCATTAAGCTTACCCCATAGTCCTCAGATATTCTAACGCAATAAGGATAACTGATTTTTTGCTCTGGCTGAAATACAACTGGATGAACCTAATTTTCCTATCAATTTTTGAGACCCTTTAGTTTCTATCAGAGGCTGTCTGCATGAATTGTGTGCATTAAAATTTGGTTTCTGGCAGCCTGTTTTATCAATGTAAATGTCATTTTCAGACTGTCTCTGAACATCCTTTGTTTCTGACCTCCCTACGTTCAAAAAACTGCTGTTCTCTCACTTGTAACCGCTGGTACTTTACCACTTGTGATAGTGTTCCCCTCCGACCCCCCCCCCCTTATGTTATTTGCTATTAGCCCAGACAGTTTTCCCTTCCCTTTCCTGTTGAGGTGACGACCATGCCTAGTATAGTCCCACCCGCAGATAGTCAACAGTAACCGATACGAGACCCCATACCTGATCCAAGCAGCTGTTCCACCTGTAAATTAAATCTCCTAAGAGAAGAGTTTAAATGAGGCTGGTCACGGCGCCTCAGAACAGACAGAAGCCCAACACTAGTAAGTGTCGTTGCTGAAGCTATCTTTACCAGGTCGCTCTCAATTGAATGTTAGGGTTCCTGTCAATGCTGTTGCCCGCCCCACCCACTATTACCACGATGTCTTCCTTTGTGAAGTCTTTGCAAAGTAAGGCTACATCCTCTATCACCAGATCCAGACTTGCACTAGGTTTAAAAAAACATGTTACCTGGTAAACTGACCCTAATCCATCCTGCAACAGTTGGTCAATACCTCCACCATGTGAAATCCTAACAACAAAATTTTCTTCTTCTTTGGAACTTTTTCTGACTTCTTACTCTTCAAAGACTTTTTGAAAGTTTGTTGTGTCCTGTCTACTCCTACATCTACTTGTGGCTCAACGGTTTCCAACTGTGAAAACACTTCAAACCTGTTTTCCACATTCACAACAACACTGTCTGAGAAAGTCATATTCCTAGTTCTTCTATAACCTGTTGTCACTGAAAGGGTACAGTATCGCCCGACATTGAAAATAGGTACGAAATACTTCATTATTTTTGTCAGAACAACACACTATTTTTGTAAAATAACTCAATTTCAATTAATACAGCGAAGCCGGATACCAGTGTGGGAAAGAATGACAATTTATTTATTTAATTTATCACATGTGCACTCCCACAAAGTAAATCCCTACATCCAGTTTGGTGAGATCTGTGAAATGAATGAATGTATGGTCGTCTGCTAACCGCAGATAGTGAATGTGAATATATGATCATCTTTGAGTCGATCCTTTGGCCACCTTTGGTGGGACCAAAGAGTTGAAATTTGCCTGAGCTTTGAGCGCCTGAAATGTGGCTGACCAATGCGGTAGAAAGGTGCTCCCCCACTTCGACAGAGGTGGGAGAGAACCTCAAGAACGGCCATGTTTCAGCACTCTGCCGCTGGATCTTGTGCTGTTAAGACCTGTTTTAGTTGTGCTCCGTAATGACGAAAGAGTGGAGACATGGTATGCATGTGGAATATTTAAGAGTAGTTTGAAATAATAATTTCTCTATTTCAGGAACTTTTGTGGGGAGAATTAAATGTCAGGCAGGTAATATTAAAGGGATTGTAGTAATCTTCAGAAGTGACCAACGGTCACAATGAAACCACATGTAGCATTAAGTTGAAATACTTCCGTGTGCTTAAGTTAAGCTGAATTACTAGCATGTGTACAATAAGTTGAAATATTTAAGAAATAGCGTGTGTACTATAAGTTGAAATATTTAAGAAATGGCGTGTGCAGGACTTGAAATTAGAGACGAGTACTTCCACGTGGTGAGTACTGTGTGAGTCTCAAAAAAATGGTTCAAATGGCTCTGAGCACTATGGGACTCAACTGCTGAGGTCATTAGTCCCCTAGAACTTAGAACTAGTTAAACCTAACTAACCTAAGGACATCACAAACAACCATGCCCGAGGCAGGATTCGAACCTGCGACCGTAGCGGTCTTGCGGTTCCAGACTGCAGCGCCTTTAACCGCACGGCCACTTCGGCCGGCTGTGAGTCTCAAACTGTGTATGAGACAAGAGATAAAGAGAAGTACTCGTCCATGGTATCAGTTGAGGACTCGCGTGTGTGATGAATACGTTCTTAATATTACTTTGCGTGATATGATTCCGTGTTACGCTAGATTCAAACTCAGAGAGAAGCAAGGTGAGTTGGCCGTCTATCCAGCAACGCCACTTGGCTTGCATTGCACAGGAAGACGTGCAAATATCTCCAGAGTTCATAGTAGGAAAGTAGAATTACGAAGTGGGGCAGTGTCGTGTGAAACTGGGATAAATATTGATTGAAGTGGGAAGGCTGAAAGTGATAATGTTGTGACTATTCTCTGTGTAGTATTTGATGTTGTAGTGTGGTGTATGTCATGTAATTTGGGTATGTGTGGTTTGCATGGGAGAGTAGCGAGGTAGTTTCAAAAGATTAGTGGGTTATGCTCGTTCCTTCGGTACCGCTCGGTCTGGAGGAAAGTTTAGTGATGATGATTGTGAGAGTCGAAGCGTGAGGCATAATAAAAGATCCACCATCCTATCCAGAAAGTGCACTGTAGCGTTAAAAGTAATTACGAGACCATAATATAGAGATTCACCATTGTAAAGCCATGCCCACTGGGCGGAATTTCTCATGTGTTATTGTTTTAGGTTGTAGAATTTGTGTGTTTAGGTTAGAGAATATATCGGAATAAATAAGATAGTGAAAAGAAAAAGATTGGTGGACTTTTCCTTCGAATTGTATGTTGTCATAATGTCCCGAATTTATAATGTGTGCGCCATTCATATTCAGTGCGGTGGCCAAGTGTTGACAAAAGCCGTTAAATAAAAGACAAAAAGAAAATGTGGTATTGCCAGTGCGTAGTGTACAGTCAGAGTTCTGTAAATTACTGATAGTCAGATGCGTGTTTCCGTTGCGTATTAATCATATGGGAGGATAACTTGTAACTTAAGTGTGAGTACTAGAGTTCATGTTACTCGATAAATAAGAATGAATCCACTCGCTTGGCAGACCACTCATCTTGCAGGCCTGACTGCTTGATGCCACAGTATGAGCAAGGCATGTGGGTGCCTCTCATCACTTCCCACCTCTCTTTTCCCCTCTCCCCCTTAACCTTTGAAGATCTTGTTTCATTTGATATAGTTCCGCCTGGAGGGTAGCAATCTTCTCCTCCTGTTCCACTACGTTTCTATCAGTAAATCCTACACAGCTAATGAGTCTTGTTTATTTCCCCAATTCCCACGTCGCTAGTCACCCGCATGAAAGAAACTGCAACAACCCTCACACCATACCCCTGAACTAACAATCCTACGGCAAGTCATACATTTGTCACTCATGGTAAACAAATTTTACTTTAGTCTAAGTTAAACAAGAATAACTTCCTTGACTACTCAATTAATATATTATATTTCTTAGAAACTTTAGACCTAAAGTTCGGATACTAATTCAGAACTCCCGGAGAAACAAAAATGATTTAACCCGTATCGTTTACGTGACGAAACAAAAAATTAACGAAGAACTGAGCCTACACTATGTAAGCTTTTCACTTATTTCGGAACTTTGCACTTTGGCTACTTATTAGAGAATCAAATGGACTGCGTGTAAGAATACACTAACACCAAAAACTTCACTTTATTGAAATAATCACGTAACTTACGGCATACGATAACGTAAGCAAATTGTACTCCAAAATTCTAGCCTATGAAATGTTTTCTTTTTCCTTAAAATATGCAAAAATGTGAAACCTTCAATTGATAGCTTACAGTACGTGTTAATTTACTTATATATGATGTAATATTGCCTTTATTAATTGTTATTATTCAGTTAAACACTTATCTTTACGAGAGCTCTGAATGTTAACCACTCGTCAATCAAAGCTGCACAAGTCGCATCGTTTCTGAGCGCTCAGCATCACTTTGAACTCGGCACGCTCAATGTTGACGTTCGAAAGCGCGGTCGGTGTGCCGACGGCTTTAGCATGACCCCCCTTTCGTCTCTGCTCCGCTTGTATACTTCATGAAGGCGTCAAGTGTGCGCAATAGCACAAGATGGTATGCAATTTTCCGATGGACACAGATCACAATGCATGGCTCACAGCGTGTTAACAAACGCTGGCATCTCTTGCAGTAGGCACAGTGACCCTTGTATATAACGTACAGGTAAAGCGCCATAGGTCGCGTGAGACTTGATTTAATGACTTACTTTCTCTGAGACACGAGCATCCTCAGATGAGACATGAGCATCCTCAGACATTCACTGCCCTGGTGACACCACGTCAAAGTGGCGTGCGCTGGATATACATTACTTTTGTGGGGAATTTCGCTTCCGATGAGCGAAGCTACTCATTAAATACTAAGTGACCTAGGAGGATAATCTATACATTAAGGGAAATTTATTTCTCTTACCAATACCTTAACGCAGTTGCATTTCGAACAGCGAAGTGTCGCGGTGAGATTTCAGTTTGGTAATCTTACAGTGAACCAAGCATATCAGATAAGGACAATTTCATACCGTTAGCAAGTAATTATTAAATGCCTCCATTTCGGGTAAATAGCCGTTACACGACGTATATCATATCTGTTGAAGAACAAAGGAGTTTTAATGTGCTGAGTTAAACATTATGCTATTTAATATAGACGCAGATTTCCATATAGAACAAGAAAAGTCCCTGCCTAGCAATATTGAGGAAAGGAAGCACGACAAATACTTAAGTGACATTTGAAATTAAAGGTTAGAACCGCTGTGATTTACAAAGTACCTGAAGAAACTCAAGAGCGCACGTAACCTTCATGTCGTGTCCGTACTGAAGGCCATAACACCATGTCTTAACCGTCGGAATTTTGTCCTTCGATTCCATATGACAGATTATATGGCCAAGTAGGTTATTTCACGTGGTGCAATCACAACTGTTTTAAAGATACTGCACAATTAGTTCGTTGAGATAGCAAATACAAGCCCATCACTTTCAAAATACATCGTATGACAAATGTGACCTACTTTTGTGAACGTTTCCCAGATATGCATGCAGCCAAGTGTGAACACAAATCTGCAGTTCGAAGAATCCATTTAATCAAGTCCTGTCTTGTCAATGGTGAGACGGTTTATGTGTGTGTGTGTGTGTGTGAAAGAGAAAGAGAGAGATAGAGAGAGAAAGAAAGAGAGAAAGAGAGAGAGAGAGAGACAGAGGGAGAAAGAACACGAAGGGGGCAAAAACGCAAGCGTTAACGTATTATGAAACCCGTCCGCGAATAATCTTAAAGGTGTAATAATTGCGTGCAGTTGATTAGTTTGCCGTCGTTTCATTAAATTGTGTGCCAGTTTGAGCAAAGTTCTGTATAAGGCGAGCCACTCTGTGACCCGTAGGCTTCAGGCAAAGGGCGGGGCCGTTAAAAGCGGCCTATAGGCATATGTTCGACTGTCTGCTGTCCATGTTCCAGTTTTTAGACACTGCAGACCTTTATTTTCTTCAGCAAAGACCCATGCAGCTGATCTGAGAAGAACGAGGAGGTACTAACCTTAACCGCGTTTCACATTCATGTCACGCAGGCTGACGGAACCTGCTCATATCAGTCTCTTTGAATGATGTAATCAACTAGAACACAAAAATATAGAGTACTAACCTTTTTGGTATTGCTGAGCGTTATTTTGATCATCAGACGACCACTAAATCATCATCACTAGGCGATGTGGCTCAGTGGTTAGCACACTGGATTCACATTCGGAAGGACATCGGTTCTAATCCGCGCTAGACTATCCTGATTAGGTTTTCCGCGATTTCCCTAAATCGCTCCAGGCAAATGCCGAGATGATTTCTATGAAAAAGACAAGGTACTTTCTTCCCCAGTCTTTCGAACTCCGAGATTGTGCTCCGTCTTTAATGAACCCAATGTCGATGAAAGGTTAACCTCTAATCTTCCAACCTTCCTTAATCATTAGACATAGTCAGGGTTTCCTCCTGTGTATATCTGCCTTCGTTCAGTCTAAAATTGACTATGAGGTTATTAGAAATCGAATATTTCACTTACAAGGAATTACCTCAGCTCAAGTTCGGCCGTCAGCCCTCGCAGTTCCTCTTTCATTTCAATGTCTGATAGAAGGCATCAACAAGGGGCTCCACATACATACATACATACATACAGTGGTTGCTGCTTGGTTTACAATTCCTCAGTCACACTCTTAGCCGCATTTTCACCAACAGATATCCTTCACGCATATCTCCCCCTCCTGCTCAACTCAGTGGGGTCGGCACTACTAGCATTGTTCCATCTACTAACAACGTTCCTTTCACAGTCATATGTGGCTCGCAACTGTCAGTTGAAGATGTTAGCGGGCGCCGAATCCGAAATACAACAGTGAAGAACTGAGAAAGTGATGCAACTTGTTTGTCTCTACCAACCAGAAATTCCACTTGTAGTTCTTTCTAGGGCAAAACTTAACTCTCAAGTCGCGTGTTGTAAAAAATGGTTCAAATGGCTCTGAGCACTATGGGACTTAACTGCTGAGGTTATCAGTCCCCTAGAACTTAGAACTACTTAAACCTAACTAACCTAAGGACATCACACACACCAATGCCCGAGGCAGGATTCGAATCTGCTACCGTAGCGGTCGCGCGGTTCCAGACTGTAGCGCTTAGAACCACTCGGCCACTCCGGCCGGCCCGCGTGTTGTAAATAATATCTCTTCCCTCTACAATAAGAATACTGACGATAACCAATTAGCATTCTATTTGAATCGCTTGATTCAACCATAGGTTGTGAATCATAAGTGGTGACCGAGCGAGGTGGCGCAGTGGTTACACACTGGACTCGCATTCGGGAGGACGACGGTTCAATCAGCGTCCGGCCATCCTGATTTAGGTTTTCCGTGATTTCCCTAAATCGCTCCAGGCAAGTGCTGAGATGGTTCCTTTGAAAGGGCACGGCCGACTTCCTTCTCCATCTTTCCCTAATCCGATGAGACCGATGACCTCGCTGTCTGGTCTCTTTCCCCAAACAACCCAACCCATAAGTGGTGAGACTCCACTATTGGTGAACTGTAGTAAGGCCGATAAAACCTGATTATAAGTAGTTATTTAAAAAGAACAAAGCTGGTTTTACGAGCAAGAAAACGTGGAAACTGCACTATGCACATAGTTAATACAAATTTATCGAATTCAAATTCATTCCATTTCTCTTTCTTGTCGTCTACATCTTCGTTCCAAGGAAGTGTAAGCCTACAGGAAAGTTTTGCCGTTGGACAGCCTTTAGGAAATTCAGAAAAACTTGGAAAACATTTCCACTTGATGTAGTTAGTGGCAGTGTCTTCAAATGTGGATAAATGTTACATTATGCCTATAACAAAGAAAAAGAACCCGATAACATCTGATTGCAAGATTGATGGAGAAAATGTTTAGCACTTTGTCTAAGTATTCAGGGGTAACGTTAACGAGTGATATGAAATAAGTAAGGAAAATAGACGATTTAGATTTGCTGTAAGGGTACTGAGAAGCTGCAGTGTACCTGTAAACTGACACGACACAGAGACAGAGAGACAATACATCCGAGTTGCTGTCTTTTTTTCTTCTGGAACTGTCAAAGTCGTGTGGCGGCTGGCTCTGAGCACTATGGGACTTAACATCTATGGTCATCAGTCCCCTCGCGTGGCGGTTTTAGCCGCTCTGTTTTTACGAACTTAGATTTGCGAACTTAGTATAATGTCACTGTGGGTCGGTCGGACTTCTGATATGCGAGTAAATTCGTAGCGATTCTGTCTGTTCAATGTGGACTCAGTGTTTCACGACTATCGAATCAGAATAATTTCATTATTGTCAGCTGGATTTGTGCTCTCGGCAGTAGTGTTGGTCTGGATTTACAATATTTCCGGACTGTGAACAATTGTACTTGAAGTACTTGTAGTTTTGCAGTGTTACTAGATTTAATTAAAATTTATAGTGAGTTTCTAAGTACTGTATGAGGGCTCGGGTCACTTACAGATCTAATTAGCTACGTCAATAAGGTTTCCACCAGCGTCATTTGCTGTGTGGAAGTACTGAATATACAGTGAATAGCTTTGAACTTTAAACTCATTGTTGGGGAACATTATTTACATGTTTTAACTGTTATTCAATCTAACAGATATTTTATTCTGATTATATGTATCAGGGATAAAAAATTGAAAATTTGGGAAAGGAACCAGCTCAACTACAAACTCTACGACGCAGAGACGACTTCAACAAGTGGCACCATGCAATGGACGTATAATGAGGGGAGATGGCGGTATACACTTACGCCGTACACTGCTTTGAAGCCGGCGCCGTCATTGTTGTAGCTCCTAAACGTTAGCCGACTACTGTTTACAAGTGTTTCTTGTTCTTAATTTCTGTCGCGTCCACACAACAGACGTTTTAAGTAGTAAATCGCACAGTGCGTTCGTGAATAACACAGTGTTAGGTAGGTATTTTCAGACGTTGCTTTGGTCTTAAAGCATATTTGACGCAGTAATATGACGCATTTGGCCTCTTTAAGGTACGTTTCTTTTTATTACATGTTTAGAATAACCAAGAAGCGAAGTGTGTGATGCGAAAAGGGTGCTTTCGTTAACTAGCGTTTTCCATAATACGGAATAAACGAAACTGATGTTCCGTCTACCAAGTGCGACAATAAAGTAATGAGACTGATGTGAAAAAAAATGTTGCTTACCGTTTTAGTCAAGTTTACTGTTGTCTCCTTCAAAGTAGTTCCCTTCTGATTGCACATACTTTTTCCAGCGCTTCTGCCATTGATGGTAACATTTCTGGAACTCATCTTCTGTAATATCCTCCAAGATCCTCGTCACAGCTTTTTTGACATTTTAGGTTGTTTGAAAATGGTGTTCCTTGACCGCTGTTTTGACTCTTGGAAATAGAAAAAAGTCGCACGGAGCGATATCTGGTGAATAAGGTGGCTGTGGTAGTACTGAAATTTGTTTTGAGGTCAAAAATTGATGTACTGAGAAGAACTCTTTTACGAAGTCTTTCTAAAATATCTGTGTAGTAATATTGGTTAACTGTTTGTCCAGGAGGCACCCACCCTTTATGAACAATTCCCTTGGAATCAAAGAAGCACACAAGCATGCGTTTCACTTTTGACTTTGACATGCGAGCTTTTTTTGGTCTGGGTGATTCCTTTGAGCACCATTGCGAACTTTGGCGTTTTGTCTCTGGATCGTACTGAAAAAACCAACTTTCATCACCAGTGATAACGTGGCTCAACAAGTCTGGATTTATTTCAGTTTGCTCTAACAGATCGGCTGCCACATTTTTCTGTGTTTCTCGCTGTGGTGCTGTGAGATTCTTGGGGACCATTTTTGCACAAATCTTTCTCACGCCAAGATATTCAGTTATTATTAGACCGTTTCTTGACTGATGTTCAGTTCTTCTGCAATCATTTTCACGGATAAATTTCAGTCAGATCGTACGAGTTCACGCACCCTGGCCAAGTTGGCATCTGTCCGTGAGGTTGATGGTCGTCCACTACGGTCTTCATCTTCAACATTCGTTCTGCCTCCAATAAACATTTTATGCCACCGAAAACCTTGAGCTCTTGACAAAACCTCCTCTCCAAAAGCCTTCTAAAGCATACCGTAAGTTGTCGTCGCGTTTTCACTCAATTTAACGCAAAAAGAAATGGCATACCGTTGCACAATATTATGCGGTTCCATTTCCGTGATGAGAGACACAAACACGTTTTAACTTATTACAGTACAACTCACGACTGAGCAGTTGCATCGATGTGCTGCTTGGACTAGAAGCAGCTTATAGATCAAGGTCAAAGATATTGTGCCTACGCAAGCCTTGCAGGGTTGCCACATCTTGCAAAGAAAATCAGTCTCATTATTTTATTGTGGCACCTCATACGTCCTCTTCCCGAAAATGCTGAGAAGATGTTTTGCTATGTTTGGGCATTTTGGAATATTTCATTCCCACAGGGTTTAACCAGAGCGCACTTTGAGTTGTAATAGGAAATCTAAAAGTAAATCACAGAAATGAAACTGCTACAGTAAAAGTAACAAGCCCAACTAATACTGAGATACATAAAAGAAAATATTGCTTGGACCAGTCCACTCACGGACGAAGTATGATTCCTTTACACTTTAGACTATCATCATAACGATTAATAGGCCTACAACTGCAGATGCTGCATGCTCGCTTTCTTTCTTTCCTTTTTTTCAGAACACCTCCACATGCTAATGTCCGTCCCTGGTAGCTGAGTGGTCAGTGCGACGGAATGTCATACCTAACGACCCGGGTTCGATTCCCGGCTGGGTCGCAGATTTTCCCCGCTGAGGGACTGGGTGTTGTGTTGTCCTTATCATCATCATTTCATCCCCATCGACACGCAAGTCGCCGAAGTGGCGTCAACTCGAAAGACTTGCACCAGGCGAAAGGTCTACGCGACGGGAGGCCCTAGCCACACGGCATTTCCATTTACAAGCTAATATTTGGCGCTACTAAGTTCGCGGGCGATGGCTTCATGTCTGTGACGTCTTGGTAACTTCCTGTATTTAAAAAAAAATGGTTCAAATGGCTCTGAGTACTATGGAACTTAACATCTGAGGTCATCACTCCCCTAGAACTTAGAACTACTTAAACCTAACTAACCTAAGGACATCACACACATCCATGCCCGAGGCGGGATTCGAACCTGCGACCGCAGCGGTGGCGCGGTTCCAGACTGAAGCGCCTAGAACCGCTCGGCCACACAGGCCGGCCCTGTATTTCATCTCCATGGTTATTACAGTACAGACGGATCATGAAGCTAGAGTGTGCAGTTGCAGAGCATAGTCATACAGTTTTAAAAATCACCTCGTAACATGAAGTTACATAATTAATTTTTTTGCTTGTCGCACGAATATCTCTACAGTTCTGGTGCACATTGGAATTCCGCGCCACAGTGGCGTAGCACGCCGATAGAGGAACCAGAACAAAACGGTGCAGTTTATTTATGAAGTGTGGTAACGAGCCATAATTTGTCTACAGCAGCAGCGGAAATGTTAAAGCTGCTTCAGGACAAAACAGCCAACGAAGTCATCCGAATTGGGCTGATATGTCTGCAACATCTTCGCTGGTGCCGAAAACGAATCAGCGACCCATACTCGACTTTATAAATGTGCTACGCCATTTTATTTTCGCTACTCTAAAGGCGAGCTTCCGTACTGTGCTTCGCGACGATTCCGAGGTGCACCGGAACTGCAGATATATTCGTGCAAACAAACAAAAACTTCGTTACATAATACCATTTTTTTCGAGATTGTAACTAAGATTTTATGATTAACTCTCGTTTGTTCCGGCGTTTCAAATATTTATCAAGTAGGTATGCCAACAGACATGGAATGGATTCAGAGGCAGTCAGCTATGATCGTAAACCCGGCGGTCCTGTCAATATGAAGGTGTAACAAAAATTCTCAGGAACTTAATGGGATCACCAGAAGATAATACAGTTATCGCGAAACCTTGTAGGGTAAATGCAGAGATCATGTATCCCGGTAAGGCTGTGCGACCGTTATGCTACCGCATCGAAGGGGTCGTGAGAATAAGGTAGGACAGTTCAAGGTGCGTACAGAGCCATATACACACAGTCACGCTTCCCTCACACATTAGACAAAAGAAGTGGGATACGAAGTCATTAATATTTGTACTTTTTAGTGGTTTTTCGTAGTACATATGTTTTTTCAGAAGGAACAGCGATTTTTTTTACGTAGTAGCATATACTAATTCGAATAAAGTATTCCGTGTGGCTTATGTTCCGTTTTTATTGGATACAAAGACACACTGAGGTAGCAAAAGTCATGGGATACCTCTTAACACCGTGTCGTATCTCCTATTACCGGGTGTAGTGCAGCAACTCGACGTGGCATGGATCCAACAAGTCGTTGGAAGTCCTCTGCAGAAATATTGAGCCATGCTGCCTCTAAAACTGTCCATAATCGCGAAAGTGTTGCCAGTGCAGGATTTTGTGTACGAACTGATCTCTCGATTACGTCCTGTGTTGGGCGGTGTGGGTGGCCAAATCATTAGCTCAAATTGTCCAGAACGTTCTTCAAACCATTTGCGAACAATTGTGGCCCGGTGACATGGCGCGTTGTCACCCATAAAAAAATCCCATCATTGTCTGGCAACATGAAGTCAATGAACGACTGCAAACGACCTCCAGGTAGCCGAACATAACTATTTCCATTCACTGATCGCTTCAGTTGGACTGGAGGACACAGTCAATTCCATGTAAACGCAGTCCACACCATTAAGCTCGCACAGTGCATTGTTGACAACTTGGGTCCACGGCTTCGTCGGGTCTACGCCATATTACGACCCTACCATCACCTCGTACCAACTGAAATCAGGACTCATCTGGCCAGAGCATGGTTTTCCAGGCGTCTATGGTCCAACCGATATGATCACGAGCCCAGGAGGGGCGCTGCAGGCGATGTCGTGTTGTTAGCAAAGCCACTCGCGTCGGTCGTCTGCTGCCATAGCCCATTAACACCAAATTTCGCCGCACTGTCCTAGCGGATACGTTCGTTCGTCGTACGTCTCACAATGATTTCTGCGGTTGCTTCATTCGGTGTTGCTTGTCTGTTGGTACTGATAGCTCTACACAAACACTACTGCTCTCGGTCGTTAAGTGAAGGGCGTCAGACACTGCGTTGTCCATGGTGAGAGTTAAGGCCTGAAATTTGGTGTACTCGGCACACTCTTGACACTATGGTTCTCGGAGTATTGAATTCGCAAACGGTTTCAGAAATGGAGTGTCCGATACGTTTAGTTCCAAGTACCATTCCGCGTTCAAAGTCTGTTAACTCCCGTCGTGCGGCCACAATCATATCGGAAATCTTTTCACATGTATCACCTCAACTAAGTACAAATCTCAACCTCGCCAATGTGCCGCCGTTTTATACTTTGTGTACGCGACACTACCGCCAATAGCTACTTAGAATGATAAGTTTGCATTTCGCTTGTTAGTACTCCAATTGCTCGACACCTGTTTCATTTTCACTTGTTGAGCATGTGATCGTCATCATTGTGCTTCTGATGTCCATGTCCGCACAGTCGAGCACGTACGACACCACACATTCCACTGCCTCATCTTGCAGAAACGCTAATATTTCATCTGCCACTTCTTTTTGATTCTGCGAAATTCCTTGAGCTTCTTTCTGACGAAATGTCAGTTTCGCCATCTGATGTTGTAGATATAATGCGATGTTTGCTTTGATTATCGTTGCCATTGCTCTGCTTTGTATCAGCACCACTAGCACTGTAGCACTGTAGCATTGTTGTTACTCGTCGACTAAGCAGTCAACTACGCTCCGTAGCCTTATTCTGTGCTCACCATTGTATACGTGCAGTCCCACCCCCTCTTGCCATTAGCAGCCAATATTGTGGCTGCGTGGTAAACGATATATGGGGCGTCGAATGCTGTAAATATGATTGGCCTTTTCCGACTTCTCACTCAAGGGGTTTCTTGTGAGATGTGCTGGACACTACATATTCATGGCCTGTATCCTTATCATTTACAGCAGGTTCAAAAGTTTCGAAAAGGAGATGAAGGTAGACGATACCTGTTTTGTTGCTGGTTAATCGAAAATCGCAGAGTAATTCCACTAATACTTTTTCCTGATAAAGCCACTTTTCCTCGCGTAGTATCAATAACACTTGCAATTGACATGAGTTGTCCGACGAAAATCCACATGCATTTGTGTAGAGACATTTTCAAGAATGTGCACAGTGTCGGAATAATACAGACGTCTTACTGTCTAAAACCTACTCC
This sequence comes from Schistocerca piceifrons, assembly GCF_021461385.2. NCBI lineage: Eukaryota > Metazoa > Arthropoda > Insecta > Orthoptera > Acrididae > Schistocerca > Schistocerca piceifrons. The sequence goes on from NC_060139.1 coordinate 659,575,325, forward strand.
TGGCTGCTGACACTACTCTATGCACCGAGTATATACGGTAATATCTCAACAGTTCTCATCAGTTACCTCACACAGTGGTGGGCAGCTAATCCTAGCAGCCGTGAGGGGTAGCCGTGCGGTATGAGGCCTCTTGTCACGGTTCGTGCGGCTCTCCCCCGTCGGAGGTTCGAGTCCTCCCTCGGGCATGGGTGTGTTTGTTGTCCTTAGTGTAAGTTAGTTTAATTAGTGTGTAAGCCTAGGGACCGATGACCTCAGCAGTTTGGTCCCATAGTCCTTACCACAAATTTCCATTTTTAATCCTAGCAGACACGAAAACTTCATGAAGTGAATCAGAACACAATGCTTAAGATGTGCTTACGTTTACGAGGAAATACACTGGTAGGAACTTTGAAACCAGATTCAGGGAGCGCATCTACTCTCAAAACAAAACAGCTTTTGGGGCGCATACGGCTGCGACAAAGCACTCAGCCACGAATATTGAAAACAATTTAGACATCCTGCATAGAGCTCATAAGGGACGGTTTCTTAACATTTTGGAAGAGATCGAAATATACGCCCACAAAAATAAAGATCCGGATTTAATCATTAACGAACAAAGCGAATTCAATCATAACGCCTATTTTAGCATATATGACGACCTACTAAGATGACAACTGTTGCGTGTGGAGATCCAGGCCGAGGGATGAGAGATGGTGCGCGGTGGAGAAGCCGGAAGACGCGTGCAGCGCCTGGCGTCGTTGACGGGGCCCCCCTGTGCGGCCCTCTTGCCCGCGGCGATGGACATCAGACGACTGAGCGGACCGCGGCACAACACCAAAATGGCGGGAACCACGGAAGCAGACCGTAGAGGAAAACAAGTTCACACCAACACCATAGATATATAAATCGCCCTATGCTTTTTAGATCGTATAAAAATGATAATTTTACTGTTTTTTTAATTCTGACAAGTACAGATTTTAACTTTAACATCTATATATTTCAATTAAATATTTTTAATATAAAAAAAGATCTACTGAATACAGTATGTGCAAATGGAATGTAACAAATGTGCCAGACACCACCTGTCGGTAATAGTGTTATAATTAATACAAATGACGTGCACTCTGCCAACCAATTTTAAGTGACGTAGCATGTGAAAGTTGCTGGATTTGGACGGGTTACTCCTGTAACTCATATATCAGGTACGTTCTGGTACATTTGATGTTGATTAGATAGGATGAAAAAGATTTGCTTCCGTGAAATAGTAAATTAGTATCATTATTTTTACAGATCTGAAGATGGTTCTGATTGAACCTAAACCGGTCATATGAATAAAAAGAATTTGCAATCAAGACGGATTTTAAGTAACATCATAAAATCACTGATTGCTGTTATCCCATAAGACATTATGTCTGTTTTTGCAAAGTTTGTGCCACGTCAAGCTTCGGGGTACATTACGAAGTTCTTACGTATTAGGACAAAGATAATGAAAGAAAACTTGAAAATAAAATTTAACAAAACATGCATAGACGCAGGGATTACTCCTAATTACGCAAAAGTAAAAATCAGGAATATGTCAAACATAGCACAAATAGTAAAACGTAAAAGTGAAGTATTATGGGTTAAAACTCAAATTCGAGAAGCATATAAAATGAAAGACAAGTTAAATAGAGAAGCTTTTAATCTTCACTTGAGTTTAGGTGACATTTTATCTCCATTACAGTTCACATACGTAAGCAGAGAGATTGAATATAGAGTTGTCAGGGAGCGAGAATTAACTCTAAACAGACATCAGAAGAAGCTTTTTAACCTAGGTGTAGATTTTAATATTGATAACGAAACGGCGCATAAAAAGTTGCATACTTTCTGTGAGAGGGTCGTGAACTTAACTGAGATAGAATTAACAAAGGATGAGCAGAACCTTTTAAATAAAGGGTTGCAATTAACTCAAATACAATAAAAAAGACTGTCGCAGAAGTGAAAATTGCATGTAATATCGCAAATATGAATAGATACGAACAGACAAACACGGCAATTAAAGTAAAGAAGTCGATTATAGATGAAACGCACTCTGCTCACAAGAACAGAAACGAACTACTAACTCTTAAGGGCTTGAATAAGAAGTTAGAATCATGTAAGGCTATCGTCACAAAGGCAGATAAGGGCGGCACTATGGTTTTAATACATGATACAGACTATATAGAGAAAACTGAAAAGTTCTTTATGAAAAACGGAATAGTAGAAGTCATGAAAGATCCAACCAAGAAATTTCAAACAGAAATAAGGAAACAAACAGATAACAGTGTGTTTCTATTTACAGAGGAGGAAAAGTTTAAAATGAAAGTAATGAATCCGCGAATCCCCGAATTACGGTCACAAATGAAGCTCTATAAAGTTGTAAAATCGATTCGCCCAATCGTTAATAACACCAGCAGCCCAAGTTATAAATTAAATAAAGAGCTAAATAACAGTTTGAAGGCGGCATATACATATCGTCGGACTTTCAACATTAGCAACAGCTACGAATTTGCCAAGCAAATTAAAGACGTACTTATACCTCAGAATGCGTCACTAGCTTCATTATATATCACCAATCTGTACACAAACATTCCCGTAAAAGAAACGATTGGGATCATTAAGAACAATCTCCTCACTCATGGTAAATTGGCACTGGGGGAAGTGATTGAATTAGTGGAAATGTTGGAACAAGTCTTGTCGTTCAATTACTTTACTTTCAATGGTAAAATTTATCAACAGAAAGACGGGCTGGCAATGGGGAACAGTTTAGCTGGGATGCTGGCTGACATTTTTGTAAATCACTTAGAAAACAAATTCTTCGATGAAAATCCTAATATCGCTGAGAAAATTGTATATTACAGGAGATATGTTGACGACTCCATTTTATTATACAAAGGAGATAAAAATGATATCGAAAATTTAGCACAAAAAATGAGCTCTCAACACCCGAAAATTAGATTCACCATGGAATTTGAAGAAAACAACCGTATAGATTACTTAGATTTAACACTAATAAAGAAAGATGGGAAGCATTAATTTAGCATATTCAGAAAACCTACGTGTACAGATCTAGTTATCAATGAGCGCTCTTGTCACCCACCGTGATACAAATGAGCATATTTTACTTCGATGGTATACAGGCTACTAAGATTGGCACTAAGCCAACAGGAAGTAGAAAAGGAGTTAAGTATTTTAAAACAAGTGGCCGTAGCGAACGGATATACGTGTAAGCAGGTGATGAATATTTATAGGAAGATAAAGAAGAGGCAAATGGAACAAACAGAAGGAAGTCAAGTAGCAGTTAAGAAGAACAACAAGAAAAAATATGTAGCTCTCACTTACAATGGAAGAATTGCAGACAAAATTGAAAGATGCTTTCGTAAATCCGACGTTAAAATAGGGTTCCGAACAAATAACACGTTAAAATTGCAGCTCCGGCATACAATATGTAATAGTAGGAATAAATTTCAGGATTCAGGTGTATATAAGATCAAATGTAATGACTGCTGTAAACAATATACAGGGCAGACGGGTAGGAACTTTGAAACCAGGTTCAGGGAGAACACCTACTCTCAAAACAAAACACCTTTTGGGGCGCATATGGCTGCGACAAAGCACTCAGCCACGAATATTGAAAACAATTTAGACATCCTGCATAGAGCTCATAAGGGACGGTTTCTTAACATTTTGGAAGAGATCGAAATATACGCCCACAAAAATAAAGATCCGGATTTAATCATTAACGAACAAAGCGAATTCAATCATAACGCCTATTTTAGCATATATGACGACCTACTAAGATGACAACTGTTGCGTGTGGAGATCCAGGCCGAGGGATGAGAGATGGTGCGCGGTGGAGAAGCCGGAAGACGCGTGCAGCGCCTGGCGTCGTTGACGGGGCCCCCCTGTGCGGCCCTCTTGCCCGCGGCGATGGACATCAGACGACTGAGCGGACCGCGGCACAACACCAAAATGGCGGGAACCACGGAAGCAGACCGTAGAGGAAAACAAGTTCACACCAACACCATAGATATATAAATCGCCCTATGCTTTTTAGATCGTATAAAAATGATAATTTTACTGTTTTTTAATCCTGACAAGTACAGATTTTAACTTTAACATCTACATATTTTAATTAAATATTTTTAATATAAAAAATATCTACTGAATACAGTATGTGCAAATGGAATGTAACAAATGTACCAGACACCACCTGTCGGTAATAGTGTTATAATTAATACAAATGACGTGCACTCTGCCAACCAATTTTAAGTGACGTAGCATGTGAAAGTTGCTGGATTTGGACGGGTGACTCCTGTAACTGAAATATCAAGTACGTTCTGGTACATTTGATGTTGATTAGATAGGATGAAAAAGATTTGCTTCCGTGAAATAGTAAATTAGTATCATTATTTTTACAGATCTGAAGATGGTTCTGATTGAACCTAAACCGGTCATATGAGTAAAAAAATTTTGCAATCAAGACGGATTTTAAGTAACATTATAAAATCACTGATTGCTGTTATCCCATAAGACATTATGTCTGTTTTTCAAATCGTAATAACTCAAAAAACAATTTAATAGCTGAAGGCCTGAATGGCACATTCTTAAAAACAGTTAAACTACTCCAAGAGATACTAAAATATATATTTGAAAACAACACAGTGGTCAAATTTCGCTATTAAGAGACAATATGTAATTAAAAATTTAAAAAAAATCATCATCAAATTTTCACTATTAAGAGACAATATCTGATTAAAAAAATTCTTAAGACAAATTGCATTCACAGCTGAAGGCCTTGTTGACCAGAAATTCAAATTATTTGTCGGCTGGAGGCCCCAATAACAATAACTCATAAACAATTTAGTGGCTGAAGGCCTGGATAATAAATTCTTAAGAACAGTTAACTTCTCCAAGAGATACTAAAATACTTTTTAAAGAAAAACACAATCATCACAATCTGATCAAACTAAGAGAGAAGTGGGCCTCGGACAGTGCTCCAAGGATCGGCCTGGGAAGGTCGCTCCACTTCGTAACCGATGAGACAGGCAGCCAAGAGTTGTATTCACTTAACTGGATGGCAACTCAAACTAGTGACAGTTTAAACACAGACCAACACTCTTGCAAAATCTACCTAACATCTGGTAACCAACACAACGATGGAATAACCCAGGCAAGGCGGAAACAGACAGCACTGCATCTTCAGAATCCGTTGTTTAGAACATCCAGCAACCAAGCTAGTCCAAAAGAACAAAATATCCGAACCTCAATCAGGGAGGCTGTCGAACTACACGCCTTACCTGACAGCAGCGGCAACGCGAGGAAAGGTACACTGCCGCGAAAATACGCTAACCTCCAGGGCAGGTAACTGTGGCATTAGCGGCCACTAGGCAGAAAAATAGCGCTTGTTGAACTTCAGCACTAAATAAAAGGAATTCAATGATACATAATAAGTGGAGGGCGGCTAATTAATTTCGCCAACTCCAAACACTCCACGTGTTGCTCTTTGTGTCAGCTACCTTGCAAGCAGCAACGCGTGAACAAACGGCGTGATCTCAAAATAGTGGAGGTTTCACTACTGGGTTAACGTTCACCAGCTCAAACGTCCTGGGCTCGGTGGACAACGAGGTTGTGGCCCTCGAAACTACAGCCCCTCTATCCGGCAGTGCCTACGTGCCGCCAGTGGTCCCAGCATGTCCACGCGCTGCCGGACCTCACTGCTGCTCCGTCCCAACCAAACTACTCGACACACTCCCTTCCCAGAAAACACTTGACGTTCATCCAAAGATAGTACCACAGGACTAGATATCGATAACCGCTGCTGCTGCCACTCGTGGACAGACAACGCTAGCAAACATACTGGCACCAGTAAACACAAGAAGAAAACGAGACGCCACTATCGTTATTACAGGATGCCAACTTACCAACAGCACCAACGCGAGCCGCAACACGGCTCAAATTAGCTCTCACTTGACACCACTAAAGTCGCAAAATCGGTGGTCTGAAGACTGTAGAATGCACGCTACGGGACATCTGGCTCTAAGCTGTCCTTGAAGAAACCGATTTGTAACAGTTCGTAGTGTCACTGCAGTGCCAACTGCTGCTCAAATTGCTGCTGCAGATGCAATACGGTGCGTCGGAGCCATACACCGAACTTGATGATCTTCCCTCTCGATAGTGCCACGTGGCCGTCCGGTGCGTCTTCTTGCGACCGCACATAATCGTGACCACCGCTGTCACCAGTCCTGTACAGTGGCTACATTCCTCTGAAGTCTTTCTACAGTATCGCAGAAGGAACATCCAGCTTCTCGTGGCCCTATTACTCGGTCTTGTTCAAACACAGTGAGTTGTTGATGAGGGCATTTTTGTTGCCTTGAAGGCATTCTTGACTAACATCAACTCACAATGCCCACTCTCAAAGGTAACTAACGCTCAAGATCGTTACATCGTGTATTTAAAGCAAACCATATTTGTATCCTCCTAGTGGCTCCGCTAGCGCACTCTGTAAGTAGGCTGTTTAGGTTTTTATGTTGGTAACGCCATGTAGCGTTCTGTATGAAAATCGTTGACTGCACTGTGTGCAGTCTGTGGCTGGTTGGCATTGTTGGAATATTCGCTAGTGTAGCGTTTGGCAGTTGGATGTGAACGGCGCCTAGCGTTGGGCAGTTGGAGGTGACCCGCCAGCAGTGGTGGATGTGGGGAGAGAGATGCCAGAGTTTTGAGAGGTCACTATGAGCGGACGATCTGGACGTGTGTCCGTCAGAAAAAGGAAATTTGTATCACTGGATGTCATGAACTGATTATATATATAATGACTTTTGAACACTATTAAGGTAAATACATTGTTTGTTCTCTATCAAAATATTTCATTGACTAATTATCCCTATCAGTAGTTAGTGCCTTCCCCTCAGTAGTCAGAATCGTTTATTTAGCTGGCAGTATTGGCGCTCGCTGTATTACAGTAGTTCGAGCAACGAAAATTTTTGTGAGGTAAGTGATTCATGAAGGATATAGGTTTTTGTTAGTCAGGGCTATTCTTTTATAGGGATTATTGAAAGTCAGATTGCGTTGCGCTAAAATATTGTGTGTCAGTTTAGAAATGATCAGAATAAGTTAAGAGAAAACAGTCTCAGTACATTTAGTTTTGCTCAGCTCTTTGAAAATCAAATAACGTACTGTCATCCTTAATTTTCAAAGGAGAAGTTTCAACTCTAATGCCACTGGCGCGAAATTTGCATTGATATCATTTTCCAGGCTTAGAAACACGTCCTACCGATTCTCGTCGTATGTCGCACAACTCCATGCTGGTGTTGTGATTTTTTTCCCGTAAATGTGTATACAGTGTGTGCCCTGCTCACAGAACGGATATTACCTTGTTCCAGCACAAAATTAAATTTCTCTAATTTTCATACTTACGAGCAGCTGTGCTCAAGACCTCAAATGGTTCAAATGGCTCTAAGCACTATGGGACTTAACATCTGAGGTCATCGGTCCCCTCGGCTTAGAACTACTTAAACCTAACTAACCTAAGGACATCACACACATCCATGCCCGAGGCAGGACTCGAACCTGCGACCGTAGCAGCAGCACGATTCCGGACTGAAGCGCCTAGAACCGCTCGGCCTCATGATTTCATCTGAACTGTTTATAAACATCACTGTTACCATGTGCCGTTAAGTATTTGCTAGTTCGTTGCTGTACTTTTTAAAATACTGGTGACAGACATGCAGTACAGTGGAATTAAAATTCACTGTTAACATGTAAACCCCTTACGTTCGTGCTTCAGTTAGACAGTCAGTTTATATTTTTGCTCTCGTGTGCTGAAGCGTACTACGTTTTGGGAGTAATACGTATATTTTTATGGAGAGATATGTCTTCTCCGTATACAACTAGCGTTGCCCTCACTTGATTACGTGTTAATAAACTTTGGGTAACTTAACATAAACGAAGCCCTATTTAATTTTCTTGTAATAATAGCCCATTTTTAATGATATTCAATTTAATCATAGATATTAATGAAACATAATGAAACCGCGCGTCATGATGCGCAGTTAGAACACGATTACATAGCTGACCACTGTGAAGGATTCAGTCACATAATAAAGTTCAGTCTCTCCCTCCCTCCCTCTCTCTCTCTCTCTCTCTCTCTCTCTCTCTCTCTCTCAACTATCTTTCTTATCCAGAAAAGGTTAATTACTTCGGGAAAAACCTACCGCCGCTTAAGGACTTTATTCTACTTAAAGTCTTTTGCAATTCCTAATGGCGACAGCTTCTCCTTAGTTTGCCGAGTAGTCGACATCATATTATTTTTGTTTTCTTTCCAATGTGAAATATATGTCTTTCTTTCCTTCCTTTTCTTTTCCAGAATATTTGCTATGTAGTATTTCTGTTGGCTCAGGCACTTACGCAAATAATACATTTCCTCATTTATTTATTTTCATTTACAAAATTTTAAACAAATATCTCCAAGCTGACGTATTACTAATGAATGGCAGTTCTGAACTTTGTTTTTCCCTTTCAAGTTTGTAATATTTTTGCATTTATGTTTTTTTTCTTTTCCTTACGTCTTGAAGAATCATTTCTTTAATATTCGTCTTCTTTTCTTTTAGGACCCATATTACTTTGGGATTCATTCTAATTTAATGATCGCTGGCCACTTCAAAGCTGAAAGTAATTATAATACTGTGATGTACTTGCATAAATGGTTCCAATGGATTACTATTTAACTGGGTTACTATTTAACTGTTACTGGAAAGAGCTTGACAGTTTATGGACGATCGACACTGCATGACCGGTGTACAGTTCAGTTCACAAATTTTCTAGTGTCTGTTCGGTAAAATATTTTGCAAATTGAGTAACTGCCGCTCAGTGCACACCATCAGTTAACCCTTTATATAAACAAGGCACCCACACTGTCACTTTAGTGTGCGCCAGTCCTCCAAATAAACACAGCAAACACGCAATTCTCTTAGAGGGTGCAAAACAGAAACACTAGTTAAAATACACAGAGCAATTCTGCTCATTATCTGACCATAGCTCTATTAACTTACCAACAATAAATGCTTGGTCTAAGTACAGTTCTCTTAGTGACATGTTGCTATCAACCAAAAAATTATATACGCCCGCTCTTTACATCACTGCTTAGCTAGGTCTCCCTCTCTAGCAGTTCAATTACAAACAGGGGAACTCACTAGCCAGTAATTCAGCGGAAGAAACACGCAGAACTGAATAGATCCAATGGTAGTCACTCATTGTAGCCGACTTACCAGTCCCGCAAATTTATTTCCGACTATATGAGATCAGTAACCATTATGACCTGTAAGTACCCCGAACTCTATTACCACTGCACGTTGCATCAACCTGATGTAACTATCCGCCCAACGGCTAACTGTGATGGATAGCACGACACCTCCACTATAATTAACTATATGCCCCATGTTGAACCATTTTGGAACCACTTACGCGAACACACGTACAGCGCTATGATTATTCTTAATAGTTGAATTATTATTTCAGATGGCCGTCATATCTTCTTCTCGTGGCCAGCTTCCACGCTCTGTAGCATCTTTGCCGCTCGAACTACTATTGCTGTCAACCAGCGATTCCAGTATCACCTTTGCCGCTCGATTCGCAATTGGTAAAGGTCATCGCTTCTGCCTTGGTACCTTATAACAAATTTTAAACCCATTTAAGCAATTACAAATAATAACATACGATCGATACCCCACACATATCATCTAAGTCCAGTTGCTGCATCAAGAAGTTAAGACGACGAAACTACCCTGACGACAGCTAAAATATAACAAATCTTTCTTCGTCCTGTCTCAATTTTTTTTTAATTTTTTTATTTATTTATTTATTTATTTTTTTTTTTTTTGGTAGTGTGTGGCATGATACGATAAACAGTTGATTGAGTCTGTAGTGATACTGCTGTGCCTTATGGGACCCTGTTATCTAGACTTTTTACATCTCCAGCTTTATTGGAGGAGGTTCCTTTGGTTACAAGGATACCCTTCCATCACGACGGAGCCCCAGCACATTCCAGCCTTCACGTGATACATATTCTAAGCCTAACATTCCACGGAAGATGGATCGGCAGAAATGGTCACATTTCTTGGCAACCAAGGTCCGCGGACCTTACCCCTTTAGATTTTTACCTGCGTGGGAGCTTGAAAGGGCAAGTCTACAATGAAACAGTAAACGATAGAGACGAGGTGATCACCCGGATTACGAATGGTGTTACTCTCAAAAAAGAACACAAAGAAAACATAAATGGTTCTGTCAATAGAATTCGATAGTGCATTCAAGTTGGAGGTAAAATTTACGAAAATCAACTTCAAACATAATTATTTGCTTCTGCTTATCTTCTGTGAGTGTTAGTTTGGAACAGCTGTATCTCTGTAACAAATAAAATTATTTACTAAAAATGGGTCGGTGTAATTTATAACATTAGTACGTTCGGCCCACCTACGCAAACGAACATTGAACGACAAAGCCGAGTCATTACAATTGGATATAGGTACAGCATCATACTTAGTAATGTAAATGAGTGCGGATTTTCGACTACGGCAATTCTGAATATCAAAAACGCCGTTAATACTACCGAACATAAACTCAAGACCACTCCGAACTTCGTTCAAAAGTTTCTTTTCCTGCAACTTAATGTAACAGTGCAAATGGGTTGAATTACCTTGGGCAAACGGTTCCTCAGAAACACAATACTCAACAATATTCCAAATAGCAAGAATAGTTTCAACAAAGTGTTGCTTTCCTCCAACACTACCAGCATCAACTGCAATGAGAAAGCTCTCGCTGCGCCTCTTATATCCCTGGCGGCGAGTGGTACGAGAAAGCTCTGGACGACCTGCGCCTCGCCTTCCTTGTTCCTGGCTGCAGTATTTTCTGCAGTGTAGTGTCCAATTTTTTCATACAGTTATTAGTTACTATTTAATTGGCAGAGAGTTTATTCTTCATTGACCATTACTATCAGCTTTCAGACCTAAATAACTACACGTATAGTTTGAAATGATATGTACTAGGAGAAGTATCTTTGCAAAACCTCCAAAAGTATGCCATATCTATATACATATCATATTCTTCATCATCTCGAATCAGCAGCCTATGTAAACAAATGTATCCACCATCTTGTACGTAGTTTGGCTCGTGGATCAGCATGGGTCGAAAAAGACAATCAAACCTCTCTCTTACAATATGTAAAGGAGAGCTTTTCTTAAAGCAGGTACAATGCACAGAGTTTAAATACAATGTGAAACCACTTGTAAACTATGCAGTCACTGAAACTTTGTTATATTTTAGGACACGAATGTAAAAGTTGCCAAGAAATCAACGAACCCTACCGTCTGACGAACGGCTCAGGCCCGAACCAGTAACGGTAAAACAAAATTACTTCTAAAGAAACTTGTGGCTGATTACAGTGTTTCCTAATGTTTGATTTACGAAAACAGCTGCGCTGATCTGTAACCAAAATGAATAAAAAAAGGAATATCGGACACTCGTTATATGGAATGTTTTATTCAAATTGGTCTACACTACCGCTTCCTAACATATTTGCTATTCCTTGTGAAACACGCTGCGTGACAAGTAAATGCAGATGTACAGGGTGGCCCAAAAGTCAGTTTTAACATTTGTAAATGCACCAATTCACGGAATAATGTAAGTAGAGGGGTTAAAATTGACACACTTACCTGGAATGACAAGAGGTTTTGTTGAAAGCAAAAACAAGCGCAAAAACTGGCCAACAGACGTTGCTGGACAGCAACACGTCAGTGCGGCTCATCAGAATCGTGTACAAAGTGAGCTGTGGTGAGAGAGGGAGTCATATCATCCCTAGTCGGGCTGATAAACACGTGTTGCAAGGTACGATTTTTATTCAGGATGGCGCCCCACCCATATTGCTACACGTGTGAAAGATCTCTTGCGTGCATTGTTTGGTGAGGATCGTGTGCGGAGCCGCCACATCCGTCACGCTTGCCCTCCGAAATCGCCAGACCTCGATCTGTGTACGGATGCTAAAAGATAAATCCGACGGCAACTTCTCACCGTACCTACTGATATGCTGGGTACAGTGCTGACAAAACATTGCCCATCAACTACAGTTATTATTGATGAATGATGGCCGGCACGTTGAAAATTTGTTATATGGAATATCGTCTTTGCAAAAAGTCAATTGTTATGCTAATTATTGCTTCTGTATCATATGAAGCATCATCTGTTGGCAATTTTGTGCACTTTTATTGTTTCGATAAAACCTCATGTCATTTCAAGCATGTGTGCCAATTTTTACCTCTCTACTTACATTATTCCGTGAAGTATTCAATTTTCAAATGTTAACGGACTTTTTGGGTCACCCTGTAGATGTAGGTTCCCGTGGACTACAATAAACCTCTAGAACTACAAATAAATATTATGAGTAAATATTTTTTGTACGTTCATATTATTACTACATGAATGGTCTAAATGCCACACTCTTTCTAACAGGATAAACTGTTTATAATTCGAACGCTATTTGTATTACGATGTCGGTAACGTTCCAAAACTGCTTCGACTGGTAATTAGCTCCAAGGAGGGGCAGGCCATCACGGTTTATCATTCCGCGGATGTCGAGGTCATTAGAGACGACGGGCCAAGTTACGCAGAGGCGCCGTGCCGTGGTTTCCCCAGCAGGCAGGCCCTGACTCCATCAAGGGAACAATCAACAGGCCAAGTGATGAATGGGCCGGCGCGGTTGTTATTCGGCTCGATGAGTGAGGCCCAGCGAGCGCAAGGCCTCCCCCCTCCCCCACCTGGCTGGCTGACCACCCATGACAACTAGCAGCACTGCGACGCGACGTGACTCCCATCCTCAGCTCGCTTCTCCTCACCTGAAAACTAACTATAGCACTACTCCCGACGTACCGTCTCGGTATTTATAACGCGCTTAAGGAATGTCCCTGACCCACAGGAATCGCACCACTACGTGCTAACGTGCACCTAGTACATAAGGGGGCTCTGAGCACTTTGCGACTTAGCTTTTGAGGTCATCAGTCGCCTAGAACTTGGAACTAATTAAACCTAACTAACCTAAGGACATCACACACATCCACGCCCGAGGCAGGATTCGAACCTGCAACCGTAGTGGTCGCTCGGCTCCAGCCTGCACCTAGTACAGTTGTGTAGAATCGTACCGAGGTGATCCTGTGTCCATAACACAACTGAAGATTTATTAGAACGGAGCACTGTTGTTGAAAAATTTTGCTTAAATGAACTACGTTGATGAAAAATACTGTACACAATAAATTCAATTTTGCATAATAAATTTAATTTTGTTTTTATCTGATATAATGGATATAAGTTTATCGTTACTCTCTACACACATTCTCCGTATTCCTGTGGGGCGGCGTCGTATACTACGGTGTCGGTCACTTTGATTCATAGATCTGTAGCATGAGCCGTAAACGTGTGTCATGACGACGCTTTAAGCACCTGGACTATGTTGTAAACATGCCCTGCGTTGTGTTAAGAGCGAATAAGCGTAAACATAGGTAACGCGTGACTCTCGTACGATTTTATTCCTTATGTTACTCTGCAACGTACAGTAAAATTATCAAAATAATTCAAATGGCTCTGAGCACTATGGGACTTAACTGCTGTGGTCATCAGTCCCCTAGAACTGAGAACTACTTAAACCTAACTAACCTAAGGACATCACACACATCCATGCCCGAGGCAGGATTCGAACCTGCGACCGTAGCGGTCACGCGGTTCCAGACTGTAGCGCCTAGAACCGCACGGCCACTCCGACCGGCAGTAAAATTATCGATATATTGTAAAATATCTATTGGTAGTCTTAGTCGACCATGAGTTGCTATCTGACTTAAGTTGGCTCTGTTTAAACGCGCGGTTATGCCCCCAGTATCATTCGCTTCGACATTACCATTACACTTTAATTATTAAACAAAAATATGGTGATTGCTAGCTACGAAATCTATTAGCATATGATACCAAATTAAGATTTATTCAGAAAACAGGATGAGCAATATTTCTAGCCTAACAAGACAATCCAATACACTCACTAACCTAACTAGCCTATCATTGGCACAATGCATCCTCTTTTCCTAACTACGTAAGTCGACACTGAACCCGCAAGTGACTCTATTGAACGGACACAGACTCAGAGAGCGCCAGTCAAAGAGCTAGCGGAATACGAACTCATTTAGAATTACAGTGCCCTACTTTGGCTGATGATTGCTAATATCACCGTAATTCTCCGTGGTGATTACGACGGTCGGCCCAGCCAACATCGTGATGCCGTCTTTCCCGTCAGCGAGCTTGGCTTTAATCTCCAACGTGGACGTGGTTTGCGTCCGTAAACTCCTGTACGCAAGTGTTCAATTGCGGAGTCCGTCACTAGTCAATACTCAGGCTACTTGCACATATGCCAAGAGTAGTTGGTCGACTCAAGTGCGCGGCAGAAAAGGTATACTTCAGATTGCATATGCACACTACAAGTTAGTACAAATCTGTTTATCTCCACAGAGGAACAGATAGTGCTACGTGTGTGGAGTCGTATGCTCTACACTATTGACTTGGAGAGTAAACACTGTACTCAATGCCGGTAACTTTTCCAACCTACTTCTCTCCACGTTCTCCAAGCACGGCAGCCGGACACCGCGACTGCCGACCCCAGAGTCCTCCTTCAGAGTTTTCGCAAACCTGGCCGTTCTTCGCCGCATGGATCCGTGCGCGTTGGTAGCCAATCACGACACAGACTACCATGTATCCGTGCGCGTTTGTACCCAACCACGACACAGAATTCTCCCGCGGTTACTGTTGCCGCCAAACTTTTAATACGTATCTCTACGCGCTCTGCGCCAATCCCGTCACAGTCTTCCGCAAATTTTCCACTGTGGCGCGAAATCGCATTTCTCTCTTACGCATATAGCTCCTTCTCACTTCTTGTTGTGATGGCCCAGCCTCTTCCAACGTCTTTGGTGGTCTGAAGTGCCAGCCGACAAAGGGGTCCGGCCGCGGCCATCGCGTTAGTTTGACATGGCATAAACACCTTCCTTAGGGGTTCCAGCCGTGTTCCAGCCTCTGCGGCTATCTCGTTTGTTTGACATGACACACACAACTTCCCTTTCTGTGTCCATTCTCTCCTACCAGTGGACCAATTATCAATTATTATTCGGTATATTATTACTGATTTAGCATCATGTAAGGTGCAAAATCTGCTACCTTAAAACTCACATACTCAGTGAGCCAAGGTATCTTAGCCCTTAATATTTGTTCCTTTATCTCCAATATTATTTACGTGCTTTCTTATGTTTTTTTCGTTTACCGCTCTTCTTATTTATTTCCGTAGATGGATGTGTCCTGCATATTTTATTGGACGACGTGACATTTTTAGTGATTGCGGGACTTTCTCTACACTTGACAGCAGTCCTAGAGTGTTTACCCCATGAGTATGTTTTCGGTTACGCTCCTTACACAACTCAGGTGGATGTTTTCCAGTTGCTTTATTTAAGTGACAGTGTAGCTTTATAGCTGATCCCTGGATCATAATTTTGTACTGAGGAAACTCATTATTTTCCCCAGTTGTCTGATGATGCTCCTGTGAGAGTGAAACGCGTCACAAATTAAATAAATGTAAAACCGTTTTGCAACTGAGTATTGGGGCCGCCCCCGGTGAACGGCATGCACACCTCTCTAGGGTTTCTGAGAGTTACGTCGATCACAAGTCGAATCCGCCCAGCGCATAAATGACGTGGGCTGGCGTACCGGCCAGTCTGGATGTGGTGTTTAGGTGGTTTTCCACATCCCAGTAGGTGAATACCGAGCTGGCACACACGTCTCACATCAGTTACACGATTCGAAAACATTTCGAAACCGTTTTCGCAATTTCACATTCGATTAAATGCCGATGGATAGCGTACACACATTCCATCCCAAGTGAGACAGGTCGGTTACGTGAAGGGCATCTGGTCACCCTCTACCGCAAACATAGCCAAATCTAGATGAACACGCCGACCAAGTAAAGACTGGAATAACCCAGGAACAAGAAGAAGAAGATACATTCTATAAGGGGAGAAAAAATTTCCGTTTGAGGACGTTGCTGCAGCGCGTATCCAACATACCACGACTCCGAAGCAGGTATATAGGCACCGGCATGTAGGAAAGGAATAAGGGTGGCATTCATGTCTTTCCGACGAGCGTGCGGTAAATACGCAAACGTGAACTATGGAGACGTTATTACCAAATGCATTCCTTAAGCGATGGAAGCTGATGCCACCACTGGGATCCGAAGCCGACAGTATCAACGATGCAGTGGTGTCATCCATTGTACCCTCGTCCGAAGAAGTTCAAGAGTCAGCCATTTGATGCAAAGGCTATGTTAGACCTGTTCTTTGATTACCGGGGTACCTTGATTATTGATTTCAAGGAACCTCATGTCTCCATCACTGGGGAACGATACTCAGCTACGCTGGAGAAACTACAGTGTGCAATTAAGGCGAAACGTCCGGGAAAACTGCGAGAAGGGGTGCTGCAGCTTCATGAAAATGCAAAAATTTTAATGCAAAGGTTACACCACCTCAAGATGGAGACACTCGAACACCCGCCCTCTTGTGCTAGTCTCTCCCCATGCGATTATCACGCCTTCGGACCCTTAAAAAAGGCCTTGAAGGGTCGACGATCCTGTCGAAGGAGGATGTGCAGCAGGTAGTTAAGAACCTCTTCATGCAGGAAACCCAAATGGGTTTCTTCAACTGGTGCGTGGGTGGCAGCATTGACTCAGTGATCAAGGCAATTTTACCTGGTGGCATACCGATTCTGCACTGCACAGTCTTCGAACGGAAACTTCCTGACCGCCCCCTACACTATCATGCTCGAAGGTATCCGAACGGCCTAAATTGTGTACCTCCTGAGTTGCACGCAGTCTACTTAACAGACATTTCTTCCGGATCTTCTGATCTGTTTTAAGTACAATCATTTGACTATAAAAAATGTTTACAACTGGTGATCACAACAGAACTCTGTTCTATATGCCAGTCAAAAATGGATCAAATGGCTCTGAGCACTATAGGACTTAATATCTGAGGTCATCAGTCCCCTAGAACTTAGAACTAACTAACCTAAGGACATCATACACACCCATGCCGGAGACAGGATGCGAACCTGCGACCGTAGCGGTCGCCCGGTTCCAGACTCAAGCGCCTAGACCCACTCGGCCACACCGGCCGGCAATCTATGCCAGTCAGTCCAGATGTAATTTAATACAATGACTCTCAGAATAGAAGGATACACATAGAGAGAAGACAGTCTCCAACGTTTGGGAATTCGAATTTGTGACAACGTTTTAAACATATTACCACTCTCATTAACTGAGATAACTAATACTGTAATTGTGTCACATAAATCATTTAGTAATCCTTAGTCAAAAACAATTTTTTTTATAAGAGAGTGGTATGTTAATTCGAAGTATTCTCGCCCACCAAAAGGTTTTCCAGACGCCTAATAGATCGCCGTTCACTTGGGAAGCCATTTTACATGAATTGGTCAATGAACTATCCATTTAGGAGAACAGTGATTAACAACGTCGAGCGCTCTACGGAAACCTCAACATCAACTGGTAACTTGAAAGTGTTCATAATGTGATGTGGATCTATGTGCACTTCGAAAGTCACCTATCGGTCTTCTTCTCTAACACAATGGCATTAAGCCTCTAAGGTATTCATGAGCAGCTAGTTGTGCACGTGTCTGAATGATAAATAACATGAAGAACCGTTTTGTTCTGAAAATGCATTCAAACCCAACACATGTGGCCTATGCTAACTAAGCAATACGTTTCTTGTATGAGCGAGAGTCGAATACAGAATCACTCCTTCTTGCTGACTGAGCGTAAAGGGACTTAAAATATCTGATTTTTGGCTGGTATCAATTATCATACCAGAACCTGAAATTAAATGACGAAAATTTTTTTGCTGGACTAAGGTTCCTATCCAACAGCAACAGTCCTTAATTAACCTCGAAAAATATTATGTATGGTTTCATTCGCAATTAACGAAGTGTAGCGTTGTTTGAACCTGAAATGACGTGATGTAAAGTTTGTGATGGACAGACATTCGAATGCAGGACCTAATCATATTGTTAAATAAGCATAGTCAAATGTCAGCTATCGAATTTTCAGCAGTAGAGAGCATTAGAACCTGAAATGACTAGACGAAAAATTTGTATCCTACTGTGATTCGAATCGCACCTACCTCTTTTTTTCTCTAGCAACGGATACAAGTCGAATATCTGTTTCTTTCATCAGTAGCATGACATGAGCATTTTTGAACTGCTGTAGATATAATGCGATGAAAAGTTTAATTGACTGGGAGTCGAATCTCACACGTATAACTACACACGAACAGATGTTAACTCTCGAAACCCTTTTCATCAACAGCTATTAGTAACGTTATAGAACTTGAAATGTTGGGATGAAATGTTCAGTGTCTTACTGGAAGCTGACTTTTGCACCCATCATTATTTTTGAGAACACACGGAAAATACCAAACGTTTTTCACCAGTAGTTAGGTGTGCGCATGCTAGAGCTTGAAAATCTACGATAAAATCTATTGCGCGGGACCAGGATTCGATGCACAGATACTACTTTGGTGGATACCGTGCAGCGCTTAGAATTATGGGTAAACAACGAAATGATGCATCTGCACCGTCCCGAAGGGATGTAGTCGCAAGAAAGAGAAGACGTGAGTTCTAATGCCAGTCCAGCAATAAAACCTCAGGTCACGCCAACATCAGAAATAAGTTCATTAAATAAAATAAAATTTCTAGTGTAAGAAAGCTTACTGGTAGCGTAGGGCATCTTGTTTAGATTTGGAATCATGGTGCAATCCTAGATTCATCACTTGGAGTTACCAGAAGTGAACAAGGTCTGTTCGTACCTGTTAGAAATCATCGGCTGAAGTGGGAATCAAACCAAGATTCTAGTCATCAAGCTCGCATCAAAGCAACAGACAACCGAACACAAATTTTGAAGGGTCTTGATTTTGTCTTGGTGGAAGATGTGCCACAATCAATGACAATTCTGACTCCCTGGAGGTGCATTACAGCTTGTTCGATAAAGTAATTTAATTGTTTGACTGCAGTACGTTTCATCAGCTGCCTCGTCTACGCAGTACGCAGTTTCTATTTGATATTGTAATAACTTAAATGCAATACCCGACAAAAAAAGCAAAGCACCAGGAAGGCGAGAAGGATACAAATAAACTTCGCAGGTTGGAAACAGATGTAGTGTTGTGTAAGGATTCATAAAATCGAGTCAAACTGACAAAGAACTTGGCATATGATCCCACTTATCAGTACGACGTTGCACCCTCTCTGGCCTGGATGCGAGCACTGATTCGGTTGAGAAAGGTGTCATAAAGAAGTTGTGTTCTCCCCTTGAGGCAAGCTGGTCCACAACTGTTGTAACTCGTCGTTGACATTCCTGATACTGGCACTGGGACAGAGTTGACGCCCGATCTGACACCACACATGTTATAACAGGAGCAGATCCGGGAATTTTGATGGAAAAACTGGAGTACCTCGACATCTCATAGATAGTTCACGGAGACACCTGCCCTGTTGAATAATGGGACCACGACACTGTCGCATGAAAGGTAACACATGAAGATGTCCTTGACGTTCCGTTGTGGCATCAGAGTTTCCTCAGTCACTACCAGCCATGGCTTGAAGTAAACTCAAAGGCTCCTCGCACCATGGCACCGGGAATAAGACCGCTGTTAAAACATTTGAAGAATGGGAGTTCTCCCCATCGCGCCGGAATACTCGCCGACGATTGTTATGTGGGGTAGTGCAGAACCGCAGTTCATCACTGACGCCATTCATCAGCAGCTCATGCTTCCCGATAACGGCGCCACTCCAAATGGAGTCGTTTATATCGTCGTGCCAACGGCAGCCTACGCACTGGACCGTAATTCCCTAATCCAGCTGATGCCAGTCTCTGACCAATAGTGTAGGATGATACAGAATGTTGCAGGAAGTACACTACTTGTTCTCGGATGTCAGACGCCGATGTGAAGGGGTTACAATATACTTGGAGCACAATACGGCGGTCCTCCCGTCCGGTGGTCAGACATGGTCGATTAGAACCTTGACGACAAGTATGCCTGCCCTCACACTCCCATGCAGCCCAACATAGAGCCACTGTCATATCTGAATGCCCCAGTACTATTCGACCAGCCGTGTTAACTGGTGTTAAACTTCTCGCCGCCGACCGGCTCGTTAGAGACGAAGGAGAAGCTCGGATTGGGTAGGATGTGGAAGAAAATCGGCTGTGTGATTGCAAAGAAAAGATCTCACGATGTGCCTTACCTTACTCAGTTTAAGAAAATCATGGGAAATTTGAACCAGATTGGCCAGATGGAGTTTGAAGAACTGTATGTTAACTTCATAAATGAAATAATAGTTGAGTCAAATGTTCAGATGTGTGTGAATTTCTAAGGGACCAAACTGCTAAGATCATCGGTTCCTAGACGTACACACTACTTAAACTAAATTAGGCTAACTTATGCAAGGAACCACACACACACCCATGGCCGGGGGAGCACGCGAGCCTCCGGCTGGAGGGGCCGCGCAGTCCGTGACATGGCGCCTCAAACCGCGCGGCCACTCCGCGCGGCTAGTAGTTGACTCCCAAATAAACAAAACTCAAGCAAAGGTCAGTGTGACACCATAAAACGAAATGTTAAATGTCTGCTTCCCCGGGGGTATGTCCATTGCAGTTGGCTTTTGTTGCTAGCGACTGAGAAACCTTGGGTCGCCGGCCGAAGTGGCCGAGCGGTTCTAGGCGCTTCAGTCTCGAAACGCGCGACCGCTACGGTCGCAGGTTCGAATCCTGTCTCGGGCATGGATGTGTGTGATGTCCTTAGGTTAGTTAGGTTTAAGTAGTTCTAAGTTCTAGGGGACTCATGACCTCAGCTGTTAAGTCCCATAGTGCTCAGAGTCATTTGACCCAAACCTTGGGTTGCAATAAAAGAAGAATGGCTAAGAAGACTGTTATCAAGTGATGCTACAGCTCGAGAACACCCGCTTGCAGTTGGCTGTTTTTTCAAGTTATCTGTCCAGAAGCTTGGTTGACGAGCAACCCTTCACTGCACTTATTCTTGTAGTCTTCCGTCCCCATTGGTTTACCTTTCTCGCTCCTTATCGAACAAGCATCAAGAAAAGCGTTTGCGGACGAAATTTTGTTTTTATTTGTGGCACCATTAACCTCAAATCACTCCATTGCCTCATGGACATTCAATACACTGAAAACTCATTGCCCTAGTGACCGCTGAGGCCGATAATTTACTACATAAAAGAAGAAAATAATTACATGAAATATATTCGCAATTCCTAATACGAACAATCATCAGCTGTATAAGGGAATCACGACAACGAAAATTTGTGCCGGGCCGGGACTCGCTTTTCGCGAGCGGTCACCTTCCCTTGTCACAACCTGTACTCGTACACACGTTATGTAATTCCCGTACGGGGGAGTACATTTTAACTGAAAGTCGCTGCCCAATATTGGCGGATAAATACGATATTGCAGCACGTCTATTCACTACACCGTTCTTCTCAACAATTCAGGCACTGCAGTATTGTAAGAAATTGATTATAGTTTCAATGCGGAACGACCTACTTTGACTCAAAAACATAAAACTGATAAGTTGGCGACAGAGTGTAACTGAAAATATATCAGGATATTCAATTAAAATGCCAAGAAAAATCAAGTGAATTTAGTAAGAAAAGTCGTTGCCACTCCAGGAACTGCTGCAGAGTTATCAGTCAAATTCTACGACACTGTATAGTCTCGTTCAGAGTAACAGTCACACAGTCAGTGTATTTCTTGAGCGGGCTAGCAATACAGGACCAAAGCCTTTGCTTCCACGATGTGTACAAGTCCGGAAGCCAGTGAGTATAGCCAACTGGAGCACCATAAATTGAGAGCAGGGAAATCAATTGCCTGCTCTCGTCTACATTATCTGTAACATCTTTTTTCTTTTTGTTTTAGCTACTAGGTTATCACAATATTCGTTTGAGCGTCATCGAGAGTAAATGATTAAATAAACTGCTATAAGTTTAAATAACTTAGTGCTAATTCTGTTGAAGGGTAAACTGACAGCAAGTGCCTAAATAAAAAAACTCAAATAATATAACTTTGCATGCGTTTACACAAGTGTTCCATAGCAACTTCTGGTGATACGAATGCGATGTAATACCTGTAGATGGCAAGACAGTACTGGGATGTAAGGGGACTATCCAGGCGGTGCTGATTCTTTTTGTGAAGCCAGTCAGATTATAGTTCAAACTGACGTGGCAAGAGCTCCGTGAAATAATTATTAAGGAATGTCGCTGTCGAAACTTACGTTCTCGTATTATTTTCCTCTATAGGAAGGACACAGCGCGAAGTATACATCACCTGGAGAATCTACACATGGAACAGACACAACTATGTAACATCTGGCGTCCTTGCAACATTGTAGAGATACTGGAATGGTGCTCAAGTTTACTGTGAACAAACTTCATTTACCATCTGCTGGACTAATCTGGGTATGAATCGCTATTCAGAATAAAACTGCTCTTCATGTCATTCAAAGTTCAAATATGTGCACCACCTTAGATTTTTAAAATCATGTTGTCCTAGATGACAAGAGCGATAGGTGACTTTCGAGCTAAATGTAAATCCACATATCATCATGAGCACATTCAAATTATTACTGGAAAGCTGTTGATGTTGAGGTTTCATTGAGCGCTTGACGCTGTTAATCGCAGTTCTTCTAACTGGTTAGTTCATTAACCACTTTGTTCAAAATTACTCTCCAAGAGTATGACGATTTATTAGGCGGCTTGAAAAATCATTTAGAGAACGAGAAGAGATTCTCGTTGTCATTTTTTTCTTGTAGTGTTTATTTCAGAGTGGTTTAGGTGGAAAGTATCAGGGGTAGATACACAGGCGTTTACTAAATAACACCGTTTTCGTCATCCATTTGTAAGGAGTATAATGTTTAATTTATTCCACAACTTATTTCAGTATATAAGTCTTTCTCAAGATCATTTGAGACTTTCACATGTCGAATTCAATCTCCAGAGGTTTTCAGAATGGCATAGACGTCGACATCAATTGTGGAGTAAATTTAACGTCTTAGCCTTCACAGTTGCCTGGCGAAAATATCACTTCATTAGCAGCCAATTTTCTGGCGTTTCATTTCGTTTCTTCCATTGCATATTCTCCCATAACAACAAAGAAACTACACTACATTGCACAGGGAGTCATCACAGCCAGTCACAAGTCACTTGATATAGATACACAGTGAAACGGAACAGCGATCCTCCAGGCTGAGTCATGGGCAGCAGTCTACTATGGACCACCGCAGTGTTGTCCCAGTGGTCACTAACAACTGGAATAAATGACAGCTGGTAATTATTTATGTTCGACAAACTAAATGTTACTCAAGTTCCATTGACGGATGTCTGACAAGGAAAAATGACTGCTAGCCGGACGGGGTGGCCGTGCGGTTCTAGGCACTTCAGTCCGGAACCGCGTGACTGCAACTGTCGCAGGTTCGAATCCTGCCTCGGGCATGGATGTGTGTGATGTCCTTAGGTTAGTTAGGTTTAAGTAGTTCTAAGTTCTAGGGGACTGATGACCTCAGATGTTGAGTCCTATAGTGCTCCGAGCCATTTGAACCATTTGAAAATGACTGCTAACCCCCCTATTTCCGAGTTGTGCAATGGGTAGAGTGTGTTGATTGCACCTATATCTTGATTCATCTGATATATTGTTTATTCAAGTATTCTCATATTTTCAGAAGGTAGCAGAGTGTCTTTCTTCAAACTCAGTATGTTCCTTGTGTCGCCCTGGCATAAATAAGAGAAAGTACTCTACACGGTCATGTTCCATGTACCTCATAAGGGGGATATCGCGGCCTGTATACCACGTAGAAAAATGCCGTTTTCAATAACACCTAATTCGTTATCTGTCTTTCCCATGGCGGAACCTATTTTGTGACCAATACGGTATTTTCTATATAAGTATATTGCAACCTAGTAAGTGCGTTTTGCCGGCCGGGGTGGCCGAGCGGTTCTAGGCGCTTAGTCTGGAACCGCACGACCGCTACGGTCGCACGTTCGAATCCTGCCTCGCACATGGATGTTTGTGATGTCCTTAGGTTAGTTAGGTTTAAGTAGTTTTAAGTTCTAGGGGACTGATGACCTCAAATGTTAAGTACCATAGTGCTCAGAGCCATTTTTAAGTGCGTTTTCCTTAGCATTTCCTTATAAACTAGTTTATGCAGAATCTCCGAATATTACAATATCTGTTGATCCTATGTTCTCCGCAACTAGAGCAGATGGCCCATGCAAAAGCCACATTTTACGCATATTCTGGGTTTCATCTCAACAGACAGCTCTTCAGTGTTAGTCATCGTTTCCAATGCAATGTTACTTGCCCGTCATTCGATTCATCTCCTCACAGATGTTTTTTTTTTTTTCATATTCGGTTGTTTCATTACAAGTCGACTGATATGCGTTTGGTAAATAACAGCGCGAGGCTAGAATTCGGAGTCACCATATCATCCCAGAAGATGAACAATACCCATTTTGCATTTGGCGCCATTTGTAACTATCATCTGAGGTGGCGGTTTATAAAGACACATAGTATGTCTTACAGTGAACAAAATGCATCGAACAATCCTTGCTCACATTCGCTTCACATATTTTGAAACGCCAATACCATATGACTCTCGAGTACTCTGGATAATTTTGTTCGTTGTAAACCTTCGAGTCCTGGACATTGAAAACTAGACCTGCAGGTAAGTTAACACCCTTACATATTAATCTGTTTTTTTGTTCTTATTCTAGATTATCTGATCTGCACAATATCCTTGTGAAGGTGAGCCACGGATTATTAAAACTATTTCTCCTAAAGAACTGTTAGAAACCGTTAAAATCTTAAGAAACAACCTAACTTCGGCTACAGAGGTCTTTGTTCAGCGCTTGCAGCTAGAGCTGCGGTCGCCACCATTACAAGTTGGTGCTTTGTAAACAGCAGCTCAGGCATACGTTGTGATATTGAGTGTCTAGCAATAATGTACTGAGAGAATACACTAGCGTTCGCTTAAACTGCATCAGTGTCTCTCAAACTGACTCCTCGTCTCTGCTACGAACATTTAGCGGAATTTGGAAGATACGATCTGGTAGTCAACTAAATCACACAAATAGTTTGCCTGGGTCGTAATATTTCAGTTTTACTGCATACATTCACATAATACACGTCCTTCAACAGATGCCCTCTTCACTGCGTCACTCTAAAACACTGTTTAATTCGACCAAATTCTCTTTCCTCGCACTACCTTGGCGCCTGGCTAGAATGCAACCTTGCCAACTTGGCAGCGTGTATGGCTGCGTACCCTACGTAGCGCCAACGTTGTCGAACTAACGCAGCGTTACAACCGGAACGACATGCAGCAGTGCACGCCAGTCAATCGTGGAGAACGCATGGATATTGCGGCTATGGACAAAGGAGGAAGTACAAACCACTGATCGTTGTGTAGCGTGACTGCGAGCATACCGCGTCTTTGTGCTGAAACGAATGTAATAGTGAACGTGTTTCTGTTTCTTTGGACTTACCGCTAGGTTTCGTTTGCTATGATATTGCTGCATTGAGGATGAATCGGCGTTGTGGTTCGGCGTTGCAAAGACATGGTTCATATAAATTACCTTTTTATGGTGGCAGTTTTATAAATGTGTTTCTTTTGTTTTTATATGTTTTTGGTGCGCGTTATTTTGGCGGAAATAATTTTGTACGATTTTTATGTCTTGTGTGAACATCTAATGATGAAAGACAGGGGCACAACCATTCCAGACAATTGATGGACAGCGTTCAATAATTAACTTTTAGGGTGAGAAACAGAATCTCATGTATGTCGCTGCACTGCAGTAATTGCAGTTTTCGACACACAAGTAGTTGCAACAGCTCACGATGTTTAATTTTGAGGCAGTTTAGCGTTACTGTAACACGTTCTTACTTTTGTTATGTGAACCGCATGTTAACGCAATTTTCAATAGAGATTTCAAAATTAATTCTTATAGTACTTTATACATGGTTTGAGAGCTGTTCTGCTACAATGGCCATAAAATATTAGCCTACTTTTATTCCTGTTTGCTCTTTTCCTGTACCATGTTAAGTGCATTCGGGCCTAAAATTTTCTTACTTTTTTCTCATTCTCTCCTGGATTTCTTCAATGTGTCTCTGTTTAATATGTGCATTTTTTTTTATGGGGATATAACTGTAACGTGGCAACTCGCGTTTTCTAAAGCTTTTGTGCCTACTACGGTCTACTTTCAGTAAAAAGTTCCAGGAATTGCACTGTCTGCCTGGGGGCGAAATTAGAGCGTTCTACATCCACATCTACATCCATACTCCGCAAGCCACCTGACGGTGTGTGGCGGAGGGTACCTTGAGTACCTCTATCGGTTCTCCCTTCTATTCCAGTCTCGTATTTGCTCGTGGAAAGAAAGATTGACTGTATGCCTCTGTGTGGGCTTTAATCTCTCTGATTTTATCCTCATGGTCTCTTCGCGAGATATACGTAGGAGGGAGCAATATACTGCTTGACTCCTCAGTGAAGGTGTGTTCTCGAAACTTCAACAATAGACCGTACCGAGCTACTGAGCGTCTCTCTTGCAGAGTCTTCCACAGGAGTTTATCTATCATCTCCGTAACGCTTTCGCGATTACTAAGAGATCCTGTCAACCCTATCTGGTACATATCCCCCACCGGTGAGCAGTATTCAAGCAGTGGACGAACAGGTGTACTGTAACCTACTTTCTTTGTTTTCGGACTGCATTTCCTTAGCATTCTTCCAATGAATCTGTGTGGCATCTGCTTTACCGACGATTAATTTTATATGGTCATTCCATTTTAAATCACTCCTAATGCCTACTCCCAGATAGTTTAAGGAATTAACTGCTTCCAGTTGCTGACCTGCTATATTGTAGCTAAATGATGAAGGATCTTTCTTTCTATGTATTCGCAGCGCATTACACTTATCTACATTGAGATTCAATTGCCATTCCCTGCACCATGCGTCGATTCTCTGCAGATCCTCCTGCATTTCAGTACAATTTTCCATTGTTACAACCTCTCGATATACTACAGCACCATCCGCAAAAAGCCTCAGTGAACTTCCGATGTTATCCACAAGGTCCTTCATATATATTGTGAATAGCAACGGTCCAACGACACTCCCCTGTGGCACACCTGAAATCACTTTTACTTCGGAAGACTTCTCTCCATTTAGAATGACATGCTGCGTTCTGTTATCTAGGAATTCTTCAATGCAATCACACATTTGGTCTGATAGTCCATATGCTCTTACTTTGTTAATTAAATTACTGTGGGGAACTGTATCAAACGCCTTGCGGAAGTCAAGAAACACGGCATTTACCTGGGAACACGTGTCTATGGCCCTCTGAGTCTCGTGGACGAATAGCGCAAGCTGGGTTTCACACGATCGTCTTTTTCGAAAACCATATTGTTTCCTAGAGAGTTGGAATACTGAGTGCGGATGAAAATGAGAAATGAGTATGAAGCGAACGTGAAATTGGTTAAAGTGAATTTGTACATACCGTGCACGTCTGCAGAGCTGGTTTCGGTGATTACCAGTTGCCAGTTCAGTGTCTTCTTGAGCAAATGAAAGTTTAGGTGAGAACCTATTAGCAACAGTTAACTAGGACGGACCAGAGAGACCACGTAGCCATTGTGTTTACTAATGGTAAACTCCGCAATAAAGCGCAGAGAACAGCCCCACCCCGACTGACCAGCATGTCGTCTTCTGCCACACGGCGGCATTCACCCACGCTATGCAGGGACATGGCGTCAGCATGCAGCTCTCCCATCTTTGTCGTCTTTCCAGGCCTTTGGGAAGCTATTTTTCATTGAAGTCGCCACTGAGTTAGCACCATAAACCTAAGTGGACCCCGTTCCCGTCCTCCCACTGTCAGAAAATCCCCAGCATTTCCCAGAATGGAACACGGGTCCTCCGCAAAGCAATCAGACGCTCTGACCATTCAGCTACGAAGAAGAACTGTGATGTCTAGAGCCGGCCATTAAAACGGCAACACAGTCAAGGTGGAATGCAACAAACGTCAGATCGGTATGTAGCATTGGTAGGGGAAAAAAAACATAAATAAATCTGTGAGAGAGACACTGGGAGCCGACGACTTGTTTTGCACATAATTGGGGCCGCACACGCTCAGTGTTAGTTGATTGTGTATTTTATAGCCTTACGAAGTATACTGTGCTTCTTACTAGTAATGAAAATTAGTTGATTGCATAGCTTCTGCGCTGTTATGTACCCAAAGCAATTACTTTTGACGCAGATATAGTTTACATGCACAAACATAAAAAACTATGTAATTGTTGTTGTTATTTTGTGCCCAACAGGATCAATGCCAAGAGTTTCCTGTTATTATCGGTAAGTACGAAAGTTTTTTATAAACAACAGAAACATCTTTTATATAAACTCGGCGAAATATTGAAGCGATATTTGATAAATTTTTGTTTTGTGTGTTTGTGTGTGTGTTTTTTTTAATTTTGCCCATTTTTGGGGAAACTGCATTTCCTAGCGCTATGTGAAAAATCAGTAATTTTTTTTTTATTTGCACTACAACATTCCTCTGTTTCACGTTGCATATCAACAGTTTTCGGATAGAATCAAAGTTAAACACTGACCATTTTAATTTGGCTATAAATACTGTTTATGTTCAAATAACTGTGTAGAACAAAAATGTTCCATAAATGACGTAATACCAGACAGATGTGCAACACACCAGACGCACACGTAACGCGGTTACCGTCTTAGGCGAAGAAGGCCATTAGGAAAACTACCATAGTCTGTGCTTAGTTATGATAGTCTACGGTAGTTTCGCAGCTCCAGTGGAAATGATTAATATTTCAGCTCGACCGGAAGAAAAGCAAGGACGCCACCTATATTCTCTAAAAACGAAACAGTACGCAGCGCGTTTATCATTCACAAATCGCATTTGAATCTATGCTGTTTGTGAGAAGATCATGCTAATGTCTGTCTCCACCTGTCGGAATTCGGCAACGGCAGGAATATGGAATCTATAGTTGCAGGAGGACCATACTAAATGGCAAGACAGACATACTGTTCATTCGGTCCTACAGAACTGTACATCGGCGTCGTGAACGTGTAGGCAGAAAATGGGCTTGTTTACAATACTACAACAGCGACGTCTGCAGCAACACGGATTGTCAACACAAGCGAATTCCACGGATTTACACGTAGCTGATTGTGTGTCCGCTTTTACACTAATGTACCAAAGATGAACACTGAAACGTGAGTGTATCTCACAAAAACGACGTGAAATGTGGAGGCGCTTGGGTCGGCTAACACTATTGTGTGGAACCGCATCTCAAACTCTCCGATGGTCTTCCGTTCTGGTTGACCTACAAACCATGATTCATTACCGTACTATGGTGTGCTTCAAACTTCCATTCTCAGAAATTTATTCCTGAGATTTCGGCTGCTGTTTGAGACTAATAGACTTCTCTTAGTGTTAACGTCCTCTTTGCATGTTCAAATGTGGTTTTTAAGTCCTTCCTTCGTATGTCGTATGTTATTTTGCTTTCGATGTAGCAGAATTCGTTAACATTGGCTATTTCGAGGTCCCCAATTTTGATGTTAAGTTTATCGCTAATATCATTTCTACTGCTCTTCTTTCCTTTCATCAGTCTCGGTACGTATTCTGTACTCATTAGACTGTTCAGTCCGTTAAAATCGTCCTGTGATTCTTCACTTTCACTAAGGACAGAAATACCTTCGGTGAATCTTATCACTGATATCTTTTTATACTGAATTTTAATCCCACTTTTGAGCCTTTCATTTATTTCCAAAACTGTTTCTTCGATTTATAGATTGAACAATAGGAGTGAAAGAGTACATGCCTGTCTTACGCCATTTTAGTCCGAGCATTTCGTTCTTGGTCTTCTATTCTTATTGTTCTCTCTTGGTTCTTGTACATATTGTATATTACCAGTCTCTCCGTACAGCTTATTCCTATTTTTTTTTCAGAATTCCGAGCATCCTGCACCATTTTACATTCTCGAATACTTTCTCCAACTCTACAAATTCTGTAAAGCCGACTTGATTTTTCTTGAGTCTTGCATCCATTATCAGTCGCAACGGCTAAACTGTCTCTCTGGCGCCATTACATACCCGAAAGCCAAGCCGATCATCATCTAACATATCCTTGTTTTGTTTTCCATTCTTCTGCATATTCGTCTTGTCAGCAGCTTGGATGCATAAGCTGTTAAGCTGATTGAGCGGTAGTTCTCGCACTTACCTGCCCTTGCTATCTTCGGGATTGCGTGGATTGTATTTTTGGCAAACTGGTGGTACGCGTCCAGACTCCTAGATTCTAGCCACTATGGTCTATGAACTCTGGCTTTGAGTTGAAGCAGCACGGAATGACGTACTTGTATCTGCCATCCAGAATAATTTCGACTTGATGTGCAACAGGGTTGAAGCCGTTAAGGGGGTAGTCTTCTTTGTTCTTTGTACGAATGAAAAATAGATAATTTTCCAACTAAAATAAAAAGTAATAATTTTATTCTTTAGGCTGGCCGGGGTGGCCGAGCGGTTCTAGGCGCTACAGTCTGGAACCGCGCAACCGCTACGGTCGCAGGTTCGAATCCTGCCTCGGGCATGGATGTGTGTGATGTCCTTAGGTTAGTTAGCGACTGCTACGGTCGCAGTTTCGAATCCTGCCTCGGGCATGGATGTGTGTGATGTCCTTAGGTTAGTTAGGTTTAAGTAGTTCTAAGTTCTAGGGGACTGATGACCACAGATGTTAAGTCCCATAGTGCTCAGAGCCTTAGGTTAGTTAGGTTTAATTAGTTCTAAGTTCTAGGGGACTGATGACCTCAGAAGTTAAGTCGCATAGTGCTCAGAGCCATTTGAACCATTTTATTCTTTACACGTTTGTCTTTCAGAATTCATTTTTGGGTCCACGTCGGACACTTTCCGTAACCGCTGCATCAAGTGCAAAGAGTCCCTACAGCCGGAACGTTCTCATCGATGGGAATTCTTGAAAACCTCCCATTGCACTTTTAAGAAAATAAGTTTCTATCAGCATAATTTTTTATCAGTGTACACTTGCTAATTGAAAAATATTAAGTTGTAACAAAATGGTGACTTGAACAAAATGCCAATTTCTTCCCACAAAAAATCGACACAAAAACGTGCACCGAAAATAGACCTTTAAATATCTAGCAAAACAGCTACGTCAACTGCTCACTCGATAAGCTTTTCGTCCGCTTTTGCACCAAAGCAACCACCTATTGGTCCGATCTCAAGACCAAGCATGTTCATAGTGTCCATAATGCTTGTTAGACCGTCGCTGAAATTACGTCGACTGAGAATGAAGCCTTTCAGGACGACACTGTTGTATAAAACATTCTCGAACTTCTTGTCCTGACAGTGCCGGGTAATACGTCGAACTTTAGTCTATTACCTTCACTGTCTTCGTCAGGAGCAACTGATTGTCGGTGGTTCACCATTTCAACGTTCAATACTTCCACGTTTCATTTTCTAGGAGAAGGTCGGCTTCGTATCACGTGAGCCGCGGCCGTTTTTTTGGAACAAGTATTTCAGATGATTAATTTTGGAATGCAAATGGGTTTCTTAGAAGCCATTATATGTGTACGAATATATTTAAAACTGCTCTTTTCTGGATTGGATGATGAAAGCTCTGAGCGCCACAGATCGCATTGCTTCCTTTTTGCGCCGTTACATCCTGCAAAATAGGTAGAGTCTTGGGAAGACGACGTCTAAGATCTATTTTTAGAGCTCCTAAGAAGACAAGGGAAGCGCTACGTCCTATTAAGGGCAGTCTCGTCCTCAGGATCTTTGGGTTTTGTAACATCCCTTGTGAGTGCCGAAGCAGTTACATCGGTCAGTCTATTCCTACCATTTCCGACCGCTGTACATAACATCGATTAATGCACCGAAAATAGACCTTTGAAGATCTAGCGAAACAGCTACATGAACTGCTCTGCACTGCCTCATAAACCGAGGAAAAATATTGTTTGACGAAACGAAATTTTATAGGATATTCCAGTGCCTGTGTTGTTAACAAAAAAAATGGTTCAAATGGCTCTGAGCACTATGGGACTTAACTGCTGTGGTCATCAGTGCCCTAGAACTTAGAACTACTTAAACCTAACTAACCTAAGGACGTCACAAATATCCATGACCGAGGCAGGTTTCGAACCTGCGACCGTAGCGGTCGCGCGGTTCCAGACTGTAGCGCCTAGAACCGCTCGACCACTGCGGCCTGCTGTCGTTAACAACAATGCATGTACTGTGGCACAGACGTTGTGAAATAATGTAATGTAACGTCAACTTTTGGAGTCCTGTCGTCCTCAGTTGTGTACAATATTACGGTAAGATGACAAACTCTACTTTTGGACCGTCTAATTACAACTGAGTGAAACACAGTTACCGTGCCTTAAGAGTTTCGCCTTTTCAGTGGCCTGGAATGTGTACATATTTTTGTTCATACTATTTAGTTTACATTTCAAGGCGATCTATATTACATTGGTGTCCACAATTAAAGCAGCAAACGAAAATTTAGCGAGGTTGCGTGTATTTTGTCACAAAACAGTATAAACGGGTTGTAATGAAGTAGAAATAATGTAAAGAATACAGAACGTAAACAACTGCAGCATGCATAACGGTAGATAAAAATGTTCTTCGTTTATTCCAACTTAGGGGATTTGCACATGTCATCAGTCTCATGTTGATGCAGTAACGCCCATTCTTCCTGCAGAGTTGCTCACAGTCTTGGAGAGTAGTTGGCGGATTCTGACGTGATGCAAGCCGTCTCCCTAGCGCATCCCAGAATTGCTCTACGAGTTTCCAATCAAGCAGCCAACGCCATGCGTATAATATCTTCCGTTTCCAAGAAAACATCAACAACACGTTCTCTATGAGGTCGAGCATTATCGTCCATCAATACGAAGTCCGGGCCCACACCACCTCGCAGCAACCGCAAATGAGGTCCGAAGATCTCGTCACGATACCTGACAGGTAGTTAAACCTAGTCAATTCATCCGTACAATTTCATGAAGAGGGGTTCGAGTGGTAAACATAATCCCTGCCCAAACAGTTAGGGATCCTCCCCGATATCGTTCTCTTTCCACAATGTTTTGGTCTCGAAATCGTGTTCCATGTTCCTTCGAGATGCAAATCCACCGAGAATCACTCTCCAGACTAAATCAGGACTCACCTATGAAAACGTTGTCCCACTGTTCGACCGTCCAGGTGGCATGTTGATCACTTCACTCTAGACATTCTCTTCCGTGAAGATGCGTCAGGTGCAGTCATACAGCAGGTCTCCGACAATAAAGGCCACTCTGCTGAAGCCTTTTGTACATCGTTTGCCTCGATACAACACGTACAATGGGATGCTGCGAGGTCAGATGCGAGTTGCAGTGCAGTACTAAGGCGGTACCATCGTACCCTTACAGCCAAATCAAGGTCCACTCTTTCTGAAGTCTCACGTGATCGGCCCTGTCCTGGTCTCCGTGATACAGTATCGGTCTCTATAAGCTGTTGCCTCATCCGCGAAACGACAGAACGATTCACATTAAGCCATCAGGCCACATCAATTTGCGGCTCTCTTGCTTCCATTCTTCCTGTAATCTTCCACAGCAGAGAGTCTGTAGGCGTCTTTTCTGTGCTGTATTGCACCGTCTATGGCTATGCACACGCTACACTACCCAGCTTGATAGGTGCACTGACTTCATTGTTGGCGTGGTTGTCCGTTGATCGGGATGCCATCTTTCGTGCAGAACAAGATCGTAATATTTGTTGGCAGTCTGTATGATTACATCATAAATTAGACAGAGGACGGGGAAACAGCATTTTGTTGCTTTAATTTTGGACACCACTGTAGATTATAACCAGTTCTGGCAGTTTGTATTTCTGTGATGTAGTAATAGTTCAAAATTCTATTTATAGGTTTCGTGGATGTTGTTCTACATCTTGTGTTTTTGTTCCATTTTGGGCGCTGTTCTTCTTCTTATGATAACTGCCATTCGAAATTTTGTTTTTCAGACTTCATAGCACTAGGGACTAAACACTTGTTTTGATGTTATGTTTGTTTTGTATCACCAACGGTCGAATGTTACTGCCAACTGTTGAGTGTATTTTGTGATAATATAAAGTGTGTGTGTGTGTGTGTGTGTGTGTGTGTGTGTGTGTGTGTGTGTGTGTGTGTGTGTATGTGTGTGTGTTTTTGCGTGTGTAGAAACAGGGAGGGAGGAAAAGAGAGGGAGAGAGAGAAAGAGAGGGAGCGAGAGAGAGAGAGAGAGAGAGAGAGAGAGAGAGAGAGAGAGAGAGAGAGAGAGGGGGGGGGGTTTCAAGTGTTCAAGTCCAAGTGCTGTGAAGTCTTAAAAAAAAGAATTTGTAGTGGCAATTATAATAAGAAGAATAACATCGCCAAAAATTGAGCAAAAAACGTGTAGAACAATATCCACGAAACCTGAGTAGAACTTTAAACTATTACTAAAACATAGAAAAGCGAACCGGCAGAACTGTTTATAACCTTTACACACGTCGTCCCAAAATGCAAACTAAATAGTATAAACAAATAATATGGACATATTAGAGGCCACTGAAGATGCCGTGCAAAGAAGAAAGGCGAATCGCGCGTAACACGAAAATTGTGTTTCATTCAGTGGTAATTAGAAGGTCCAAAAACAAAAATTATAAACATACCATAATACATGAAATGTATTCGCAGTTGCGAATACGAACAACGATCAAGAACACTGTATTGCTCTTCTTAATAATACAGGCACTGCAATATCGTATGTATTCGCCGATACCAGGCAGTCAATTTAAATTAAAATGTTCTCCCATGTACTAGGATTACAAGTATAGGTTATGACGCAGGAACGTCGACATA
Organism: Schistocerca piceifrons; assembly: GCF_021461385.2. NCBI lineage: Eukaryota > Metazoa > Arthropoda > Insecta > Orthoptera > Acrididae > Schistocerca > Schistocerca piceifrons. The sequence goes on from NC_060139.1 coordinate 659,610,365, forward strand.
TCGAAGTTTAGGGCCGGCCGCGAGTCGTGCACGGATAGCCAAAGCGATTAAGGCGACCTCTCGCGCTAGAGGGAAATCCGGGTTCTACTCCAGGTCCGCAAAAAGTTTTCATTGTCGCCATTCCCTTACACAGCTGAATGGTTGTTCGTATTCCCAACTGCGAATACATTTTATGTAAAACAAAAGTTTTGTCCCAGGGCCCTACAAACCGGGACACTGTAATGAAAGCGGCAGCAGAAATAGGAATAAGCGAGAAGAGCTTCAACCGTGACACCGCGTACGATCTCATAGGTGCATGGAAGAGAGCTCTCTTTGCAGACGAGACGCAGATATATTCGTCGCAATGTTTACACTACTACTGGAGTGGTGACGCCAACCGCGCACGCATTAACGCTGTCTGTGACAGCATTATGCAATTACCGGCCAATCAGAAGCCGTAGATGGGCTACGTAAGGCAACCACAGCAGCAGTTTTGACAGTCAGTTGCTGCTGACGAAGACGATGGAACTAAACGTTGAAGTTCGAGGCTTTACTCTGAATTGACGCGGCAAGAAATTCAAGAATGTTTTGTGCTACACTAAGACTTTGTTTCTTTCTGTGTATGGTTTTCGGAGACACTTTTTCAGAAATCGCCTTGCAGTTCGATAACGGGGTTTCTGAAGAACTTGGTATGAGCACTGCAATGAAGTAGGCATCCCAAATAACACTTTAAATTAACATTATTTTTAATTTTAGAAGAGCTCTATCCCCTTAAGCTGCTGCTTGGTAGGGTGTGTGTGTTAAATTTCGTACCCCAGACATTTAATTAGATATTCTTCTTTTTTTTTTTGTATATCCACATACTTGTCCTTCTTATCGCAGTTTTAACTGACAGCAGTATATATGACGTACACATCGGCATATTTGCTCGCTGTGATGACAGCTTGCCATTTCAGCATCGTCTTGAGCAGTTAAATCATTGGGTGAGTAACTGACGCTAACGGTTAACTAGGACAATCGTCTGTGCCCACGTGGCCACTGTGTAAAGTAGGTCGCAATGAATCATTGGCCGCGCGGGTGAAGGTGGGGCAGCATTTCCCCGCAGACGCCACACTCGATTCGAAGTGAAGACACGTAGCGATGCGGCGTGTAGATTTGGCGCTGGCGCCGCGGCCAGCCAGAGAGTCGGGCTGGCCCCAGACTCTGGACTAGTGAGCAGCCCGCCTGGCTGGCACACACCTGTGGCCGGCGAGGACGGCCTCACAACCTGACACCCGAGTAGCAGCCAGAGCCGCTTCTCTAAAGGCGGCCGGCGAGCGCAGCCGAGGTCATCAAGGCACGGATAGGCTTCGCACCTACAGCCTGGTTCAGGAGGAATAGTAGAAGTTCTGTGAGCAGGTGCTTTAGACTAACTCTGATAAAACGTTCCATCTTACATGTGTCCAGTTTCTGTAAGTGTCAGAGATACAGTTGGTAGAATGTAACCCAAACAAATACTCACAGAAGAACTGATTTTCATAAATTCCTCTTCTAATATCTAACAAGAAGACTCCCCATCTCATCCCCTCTGATTTAGTGAGAAAATGACCCAGTGGCCGCAAATGGTCTCCAAGTAACCGAATATAACCATTCACAGACAATGACCGGTTCCGTTGGACGAAAGAACCCGGTCAATTCCATGTAAACACAGCTCACACCTTCATCTAACCACTACCAGCTTGCACAATGTCTTACTGATGACTCGCGTCCATGTCTTCGTGGGGCCTGCGCCACACTCTAACACTACGATCAGCTCTTACCAACTGAAATCGGGATTCATCTGACCAGGCCACGGTTATCCACTACTCTACGGTCCAACCGATAAAGTCACAAGCCTAGGAGAGACGCTGTAGGCGATTACGTGCCGTTAGCAAAGACACTGGCGTCGGCCGTCTGCTGCCACAGCCCATTAACGGCAAATTTTGCCGTCCTAACGTATTCGTTCATCGTATGTACCACATTTATTTCTGTGGTTGGTTCGCAGAGTGTTGCTTGTCTACTACCGCTGGCAACTTCACAAAAACGCCGCTGCTCTCGGTCGTTAAGCGAAGGCCATCGGGCAGTGTGTTGTTCGTGATGAGAGGTAATGCCTGAAATTTGGTGTTCTCGGCACACTCTTCACATTATGGATCTGAAATACTGAATTCCCTAACGATTTCCGAAATAGACTGTCCCATGTGTCTAGCTCCAACCACTACTCCGCATTCAAAGTCTGTTAATTCCCAGCATGTGATCATAAACACGTCGTAAACCGTTCCGCATGACTCATCTAAATGTAAATGACGGCTCCACCAACGCACTTCCCCCATGACCGCTCGTGCCCGCCTTGCCTTCTGCTGGACAGTCCTCGTCTACAGCAAGCCAAACATTTCTCGGAAGATGGATCTGCAGAAATCATCACGTTTTCCTGGCCACCCGTGGAACACATCTGGGCCGCTATTGGGCGTTAGCACCACGTTCACAAACGCCGGCCAATAATTTACGGGAACTGCGTGAACTGAGCGTAAACCTAGCAAGGGCTTTTCGAATTCCTACCATGCAGCATCGCTGTAACAGTCGGTTCCAAAGGTGGACCAACACGCTATTAAGCGTCATATTCTGACTTCAATGCAGCTTCAGCGACGAACATTATAACGCGGTTCCTACTTACGACTCTCACACAGTTGTGGAAATGATAGATGTTGCGGTGAGCGTGGAATTGAAAACCCCAGGTGGCTCGATAGTGAACACACCATCACACCTGCTGGGGAGCCAATTAGGTTCCGTAATCAGACAACTGCAGTCACCCGGCCGAGTAGCCGCGCTATTTAACGCGATCGCTTCCGGAACGGAGAGGTGTGCCGCCTGGAAATGGTTTTTAGACGATTTCCCACATCGCACCAGATGACTACCGCCTGAGATACATGCTACGCAAAGAACACTTTCTCATAGTTGCACACAAAATTTGCTCTATACGCAGAGAGGTTTGGTACACTGCTTCTGACCTGGTGGAGGAGCGGGCGATGAATAGGAGACTAATGACCTTAACTGTTTGGTCTCCTCAAACACTTACTCAGCGTCAGAACTTCAGTTTATCGTAGGAATTTACTGGAGAAGTTTACTTCCTCCTTAACTTAAGTCAAATAGAGTCATGTGGTCTCACTGGCTGGGAGACCCCGAAGGCCAGATTCAGCAACTTAAATTGGAATGGTCGTTTCGATCCTTCCGATCTGTACCCACCTTTCCTTAGCTAAGTGTGAGCGTTATTTGTTGTTTAACATTCGAGTGTGGATGACCTCAATGGGTATGTGTGTAGCTTTGTGTCATGCATGTGTTGGTTGATGATGAGTCAAGGGAGTGGATAAAATCCGGTGCCGGCAAATACCCTACTACTCTCGAACAGCACCAAGGGGAACCCTGTGCTTAACGTCCCCATCCGACGGATCAGTACCAACAGTGTCGCATGGCCCCACTTCATGAGACACTGCGGAGAGCTTTGGAACTTAACCCAAGAAACTGGCGTCGGGGATTGTGATCAGTGAGTTCATGCACCTACCTCTCCTATCTCCTCTGCCATGTAGGTAAAGAGAAAATTGTGAATAGCGTATCACCAATCCAAATACCGGTCATGTCCGACACGGTGCGTAACTTCTGTGATTTGACGGAACAGGTGTATCCAACGCCGCACGATTGTGGACTGCCCCGTAACTGAGGTCTATAATGTAAGCAAGTTCGTGGAATTCGGGCGTTGTAAATGATGTGTCGACAGAAGTGCCGACACAGTGTTATTTTGAGGGGGCCGATAGGCACGCTATCTAACGCAGACGGGCGTGAATTCTGGAACAGGATAACTATTGAATGGTAGCAAGAAAAGTACGTAGCTGCTTTATACTTAACTTTTAATTATTGTTGTATACATCGTTCTTCATGAGACATTTATACGATAACTCTCAAACTATGTAAGGCTAATGGCGCCTTGCTAGGTCGTAGCCATGGACTTAGCAGAAGGCTATTCTAACTGTCTCTCGGCAAATGAGAGGAAGGCTTCGTCCGTATTGTCGCTAGCAATGTCGTCGTACAACTGGGGCGAGTGCTTGTTCGTATCACGAGACCTGCCTTGTGGTGGCGCTAGGTCTGCGATTACACAGTGGGGCCAGGCGGGTCCGACATGTACTAAGTAGACCGCGGCCAATTTAATCTACCACCTAGCAAGTGTGGTGTCTGGCGGTGACACCACATTCCTCCCCCGCAAATCGGCGAACGGTCGTGAGATAAGGCTTCAGCCCGCCGTGGGGAGGACCCCATGTTGACGTATGCGATGAGGTGGGGAGCCTAACAACAGGCGAGGCTATGCCACCCGCACCCGGCCATTCGGTCCGAGGGGAGCTAGTAAACGCCTGAAAACCTAGTCCAGGGTGCACGTCAACATGCGGTGTATGCACCCGTAAGGAGACAGGAGGGGCCGAAGGGTCGACCTCCATTTCGTCGGGGTACCCGACGCGCGATGACGTCATGTGGTCCGGAGCGGGCGGGAGTTCCATGGCGGAGGACAGCTGGTCACGGGAAGCAATCGGCGGCGCGTGACCCTGGGAGGCGCTTGGCGGCTGCAGCGAAGCGTCGAATGCGGGCGGCGCCGGCGGGAGTACCGGCGGCTGCGGCGGCGGCGGCGGCGGCGGCGGCGGCTGCTGCGGCGGCGCGCCGCCATGGGGCAAAATGGAAGGCATCGTCGGTAACACCTGGGGATGAGGCGAGCCAGTAGATGGGTCCCCAGGGCGCTGACCGGACGGCACCGTCGCTGAAAGCAGACGGGGAGCGGCAGAACCCGTGCGACGACAGAGGCGCAGCTGATTGAGATGCCG